>NW_006239512.1:154480-187325 GCF_000226075.1 Solanum tuberosum | reverse complement strand
AAAGTTACATAAAAATATTATAAATCACAATAATTAATAACTTAAAACATTTTTAAAAAAAATATGAAAATTTGGATGACTCTCCAAATTTCATTTGTGTCACATAAATTGAGACAACAAAAATAACATATATTGGGTCCATTTTTATTTATTTGTCTTATTTTTAATTATTTTTTTATATTTAAAAATTGCGTAAAAATACTATAAATCATGATAAGTGACTATATAAAATATGTTTTGAAAAAAATACAAAAAATTCCACTGATTCTTGAAGTGAATCTATCGTAAAAATACTATAAATCAAGATAATTGACAACATAAAATATTTCAAAAATGTTGTATGTGGCTAGTCTTATTATGCCTTAAATAGCGTCAAACAAAGTACATATTTGTGATAAAAAAACTTATTCCTTTATCCACGCAAACAATCGCTTCAAAAATTCGGTTATTAGCCCCAAAACATACCATTTATATTGTTGTACGTATGGGTTTGTTGGGTTCTTTGGTGCAATTTGCGCTTTTTCTTAATTGGAATTGATTATTTGGTGGGAGTTGGGCTGGAGTATGGCTGTAATAAATTGGTTGAATGGATTGAGATGTGTTGGGCTGGGAAGAAGTGAATTGGGGTGAGGGAACATTAAATTGGGCTGCTGATTTTTTTTTAATAAAAAGGCCCAAAGTTTGTTCTTTTGATGGGTTTAAGATGTTGGCGGAAAATTGTAATTAAAGGAATGACCAAATTCGGTTAAAGGTTGAACAAAATGAATTAATCATAAATTAATTAATGAGCTTCTTAATCTTAACGAAATAAAATAATAAACTTAATTATAAACTAATTAATTTAAAAAATAAACTATTATATAACTAAACTAATTAACCAAATATTTAATAAAAATAAAATCTATTTGAAACGATTTTCGAATAATCGTAAAATATACTAATTATATACATAATTATGTAAAACATATATATTATCTAATTTTTATTTTATTTTTAAAAGTGACAAAACTAGTTAAAATAACTTGCAAACTATATTATTATATTTTGAAATTTTATAAAACTAATTATTTTAAATCGTTTGAAATTGAAAAAGGTTAAAATGATTAATTTATATTGTAGAGGTCCAAAATTGGATGTCAACACCCCCGACATGGTATAGGACGGCCCTGGCAGCGTGAGTCAAGACGTTGTATCGTCAAATAGCTCATAGTGATGGTTGTCGGTTAGAGAAACTCCTACAGATATATTTTTTATTCTTCTGAGTGATATTGTATTTTTTCAATACAACAAAGTTGTTATCTACATATTTTAAAAAGCTTTTATTTATATTGCATTTATATTACTGTTTTATATTGAAATGAGTTGAGTTGAGTTGAGTTAGACCAGGTATGTTCTTTCAGTTCCCTTTCAAGCTTATGTCTTGTTATAGAATTACCCTCGCATGCTCGTACATTCAATGTTCGGAGGCCATTTGGCCTGCATCATTTAATGATGCAGATACAGGTAACCAGGATCATCATCTAGCGCATCGTTGATTCTAGTTGAGCTTCAGAGTTGTTGGTGAGCCTCCTTACTTCTGGAGGACCCCTTTTTCATTTTAGTTCATTAGGATGTCGTGGGTCTTGTCCCGACATCCATCGCAGTTGTTAGAGGCTTCATAGACAGTTAGTTGGTGTTTGTTCTTGAGTCTTTCCATTCCTAATTTGATGTTTGAGACTTGAGTGCCATTTTGGCCAGTAATGTTCCTTTATACATTCTAAGTTATTTATTGAGATTTTAGTTTATTTTTAAAGTATTTTTATCATGAGTAAGTCTTCCACTGAGTAGTAAGTCAGGCCAAGGGTTCGCTTGGCGCCATCAATGGTTCTCGAGTGCCAGTCCCGCCCAGGGTATAGGCTCGGGGAGTGACGGTATCGGTCGGTTCGATTCGGTTTTGGAATTTATCGATTTTACTTATAGGTTATAGGTTTGTAATCAAGCTAAACCGTTATGGAACCGTTAAGATATCGGTTTATCAGTTAGTGATCATTATCGATTCGGTTATCGAGTTAATCATTAACAGTTCACACAATTTTTATTGAGAATTATTAATGGACTAATCATTAGTTAACCGTACGCCGTAGACAGTATCACTGATGAACTTTTTCCAGTTAGTCCATTACTACATAAAACACTTAATAAAACCTCATATTAACCTGGACAGAGATGTCAACATTGCCCAAACTGGCAAACTCAAAAGGATTCTTCATAACAACCAAGCCAATTTCGATATGAACTTTAAAGTGAAACCATTACAGAACTACTAACGAAAATCATTAATGATCATGAGACCATTACAAATAAAAAAAAATTCATTGCAGATTGTAGTATTGCAATATTGTAGGCATGTTTCACTGACTCACTCATTGTAATGAGAAGATAAAAGAAAGACTTAAAGTAAGGGAACCAACCATTTGAACCTCAATTTAGACACTTAGAGAATGATATTCAATGTAATTCGCCAACGTGGGAGCAGTGACAGTGAATCAATGAGTGATGTTGCATGCAGCTTTGGAATATTATTGTGAAATTTGAGCGTCAACTATAAAGTCACTGTAAAGAGTATGAAGACTAAAATGTAAACCCTAAAGGGTAAAAGGACTAAGGCCTTAAGTGATATAAATGTAATTAATTAAACTTCTTATTGGGTTATCGGGGCACCCCTTTAGAAATATGGCCAAACCGAGACCCGAACCGATGAGTCAATAAGAAGTTTATAGTAAATAGAGACCCGAACCGTTAAACCATTTATCTGAACCATTGACCCAATAACCAAATTATCGGTTCGGATTATCAATTTCGGTTCGGTTTTGAATAGCCTTACTTTATAGCCACCACTCCCACAACCCTATAAACTAGGACTGAGCATAAATATTGAAAAACCAAAACATCGAACCAAATAAAAAAAATTCGATTATTCGGTTCATATTTTTTGTAACTTCAATTTTTGGTGCGGTTTTCGGTAACACAATTTATGTATTATGGTATTTCGGTATGACTGAAATCTATACACTACTATACATACTATATTAGATATTGTTTTATTATTAATACTATATTAGATAATATTTAATTAATAATACATATATTTCCTTTTCTGCCCTTAGCACTTAGCAGTTAGCCCTTACGTTTTCATTCCAATTATCAATCGTTTATCTCATTCAGCCGCCGCACCTTCTCTTCCAAGTTCCAGGCTTCACCGCTCTAGCAACTTGCAGTTTCCGCCGGCCAACATACAGTGTCCAGCAAAGTGTATTTGATTAATTTCGTGATTCCAGAAAACAACATCCACCATTACTACCTCGATTCCAGCAAACGACGTCCACCATTACTGTCGTGATTGGAATTTCTTCTAGTTTAAGGTATTTCATCCTACAAAAAACCAAAATTAATGAATTCGGTACATCAAATTTAAAAATTGAGAACCGAAAAAACTGAAATAAGAAAATCGAAACCGAACCGAACTACCAAATTCCCACCCTTACTATAGACTTATCAAATATAAAATTATTTTTTTAAAATTCACTTATTTTGCTTATGTCAATGTCGAAATTGGGTCTCAATTTTAGTGTTGGGTTTTGATTTGAGTGGCAATGTCGAATCAGGGTTGGAAATCAGAAGTTTAATGTTGAAGTTGAGTTTAGATCAAGGTTCGGGTCTCTAGGGGGTATCGGTTTGAGTCCTATGTTTAAAAGTCCGGTCCTAATTAGGATGTAAGGAACATGCTCGGGATCGGGTCCTAAATTGGAAGTCAAGACCTTAATCGGGAGTCAGGAGTCAAGGTCGGAGTAAGGGTTGGGTCTCGAGTTGGATCCGGTTCAAAAGTTAAAGCAAGTTAGATGTTGGAGTCGGGGTCGGGTTGGAACTCAGATTGAGGTCGGATTTAGGGTTCGAGTTGGTCATTGGGTTCGAGTCCCAGTTCAAAAGTCAGGTCTTAATTTGGATGTCAGGAACGGGGTTGAGGTCAAGTCCTGATTTGAAAGTTAAGACATTAATCAGGAGACAAGAGTCAAGGACAGAGTACTGGTTGGGTCTTGGTTGGGTCTCGAGTCGGATCCCAATTCAAAAGTTGGATCGAGTTGGAGTTAGGGTTGGGTTGGGTCTCAGGTTGAGGTCGGAGTCGGGATCCAAGTTCTGTCTCGAGTCGAGTTCAGGGTCGAGTCATAGTTCGATGTGGGGTCTCGAGTTAGGGTCTCAAGTCTTCGATCGAGTTGGATCTCAAGTCGGGGTCATATCTCAGGTATAGGTCAGGTCTCGAGTTATGTGTCGAGGTCAGATCCCGATTCAAAAGTTGGATCCTAAATCAGAGTCGGGGTCAGATCCCCGGTGAAGGTTAGATCTCAGGTCGAGTGTTGGGATTAGATCCTGATTCAAAAGTTGGATCCTGAGTCATATTTTGGGGTCAGGAGTTGAGGTCGGGTCTCGGGTCGGAGTCAGGTTCTGGGGTCGGGATCATATTTCAATTTAAATGTTGGGTCTTGGGTCAGGAGTCATGGTTAGGTCCTAGGTTGGATCATTTTTTCATGTCCTGATTTGGGTCACGATCAAGTTCGGGTTCCTGTTCGAATGTCAGGTCGCGTTTCAACAGTGAGGTTTAGGTCCCGGATCAAGTGTCGGGGTCGAGTGCCGGATCGATTGTCGGAGTTGGTTTCCAGGTCAGAAACTATTTTCCTAAAAAAATATTTTCTACTCTCTAGCCAAAAATAAAAGATATTTTCAAAAAAATATTTTTCATTCACCAATCATACACTAGAAATAATTTCGGAAAATATTTTCCAGCCAAACATGACAAAATAAGTTAAAAACCAACTTATTTTTCAAGAGAACAATTTTCTAGGAAAATAGTTTCCTTCGTACCAAACACTTAGACCACTAAATGGAAAAATATGAGTCTTTTTTTCCGGACATACAAAAATCTACAAGTGAAATTATGAAAACCACATGGTAACAAACATACAATTATGGAAAATGGAGGAGTTGAATAACAAAGATTTTTTTCCTAGTAGTCTAGTTTGTTTTCATCCAGCGTCTGATACTCATATTAGAGTCCGCCAGTAATTCAATATACTCTGTAAAGAAATGCGAAGTGTGCAAAATTCCCTTTCATTAAATGTGTCCAAGTTAAGGCTGTGATTTTTTTTTTGTTCGAAATTAAATTTATTACTCAAATGTTATGTGATTTGTAGAACTCGTTCGGCATTTTTTTTGTTGGTGTGCCGTTGTGGAGCGCAGATGACTACTCACTCTCCGAGGCAAAAGGAACGACATCCCCACAAGGTAAAACCTAGCTTTTTGTTTAGCAAGTTCCTACGAACATGTGCCACAGGTAGAATTTCAACATATATTTTTTTTTACTTTTGATTGAATTTTGACATGAATATTTTATTCTTTTAAATTTAAATTTACATATTTGAAAGTATATTAAAAGTATTATAAGTTATATTAAATTATAATTCAAAATATTTAATAGACATAAAAAAAAATATATGTCAAAGAAACATTTGAATCTCAAAATTTAAAGTTATATAAATTGGACGAAACGATATATTATAATTTATTTTAGTATTTACTCCATTGTTCATTTGTTGTTTCTCTTCTTTTGACCGGTGACAGAGAGTCTAATAAAGTAAACAAAAACAGTAATGCTAAAAGCAAAAAAATACTCATTGAAATTAAAGAGGTGTACAAATAAATAAATAAATAACCAAATAAAGAATTATTTAAAAAAAAAAAGAGCTAATAATAATAATAATAATTTAAAAAATCAAATAAATTAAAATGGAGGAAGTATTTGTTTTACTCGTTGTGACTATTCATGCAATCAGTGCACCTGTATTTGTCTTTTTTCTCCATGGCAAAAGGCCAACATTCTTTTTCGGATGATTAGAGTGGGTTACGTGTGTTTCTTGTTTAATTTTAGTTTTGTATTATTATTTAATTTTATCTTTCCCCCCCTCTTTTATGCAAAATATAAAATTCAAAGTTGTAAATATGTTATTTAACACCCGGAAGGGTGACTGGGTTGGAAAAGTGATATCCCAGTAGAAAGGTCATAGGTCAGGGGTGTGGAGCTTGTTTCATCGGACTTGCCTAGTGTAATTTATCCAAAAGATGTGTTTCATTTTATTTAAAGAGATATATAAAGTAATTATGATTATACTCTATCAAATATCTTTCTTAAGGATGGACAAAGTTGTCCAAGCTCGTTAGGACATCAAGATTATAAAATAAATAAAAAGGAGTGAGCATAGTGTTCAACACTTAAACATACATAAAGGAGTGTTCAATATATATATATTCTTTGAACATGTTTCAATTTGCTAACCAAAAAAGTAATAACATATTCTATATTTTTAAGAGAAAATCTTGACAATTTACTCAAAATATTGTCATTTTTCCTCATCAACAATGTGGTACGAAGGTTCTGGATTTGAAGTCAAACAATGTATGAGCTATATATATCACACAACTATTAGCAACTTTGATTTTTATCACCATTAGATAAATATGTTATTGTTTATCACACAGTGTGGTAATCAATATGTTGTTGTTTGTTTAGGTGCTTTTTCATGATTATTTTGTCAAGGGGACAGATCCATTTACTTGTGGTGGACTCATATAAACCATCACACTTCAATTGTCCCACGTTCTAATTTAATTTTTACTCTATGCTTGCCTCATTCGGATATTGTGTTGTTGTTGTTAGGATTTTGCCTTAATTTTCTTATCATTTTTGAGTTTTATTTTTTTCTGAAAGAAAAGTCAAAGCATTATCATAATTGCTTTTACTTTTCTTGAAAGAAAAATATAATTCTCTTATATATTTAGTTATTCTTTCCTTAGAGGAAAAGTTTGAAATTTTATAAATTGAATCTCATCTTCTCATATCAAACACACAATAGCATTCACAACATAAACGTTTAAGAGTTTAACTTATGGAGAGATTTTCTCTCTAAAGCTTTTATGTTTTATATAAGTTTTTTTCATATGTAGGCAAATTGGTTAAATTATATAATAATATTATGTTTTAGTATGATTTTTAGTCATTTGAGTTATCACCTCAATGATTTGCAATTGTAAGATTATGCATGACATCCTGATTACTTTCGAACCCAACAAGTGGTATCAGCTCTCATGGTTCAACGATCCTATGATCCAATGGTTCAATGATCCAGGTTCATCGAGTTTGAACACATGTTCAAGGCGGTTTAAGATCAACTTCCAAATAATTTGATGATAATGAAGTTTTGAGTCCAACTACACGTGGAAAAAAAATTCAACTATATTCTCAACAATTTTGCTGCTCCATCCTTAAAAATAAAAATCAATTTTCAACTTATATTTACTTTTAAGCATGAGCTTCAACTTTCAACCTTTACTAATTTTTAAGGCTTGGGCTCCACTTTTCAACTCATGCATATTACTTTTAACACATGGGCTCCACGTTCAACCATGCTCATAACTTTTAATATAGGGCTCCAATATTCTTAACATGTGGTTACTTTAATGCACGAGACTTCAATTTTTAATCCATATCAATTTTTAATCATGGCAAGTAGCAGAGATGAAGACTATGTGAAGAACAAAATTATCATGCACATGAAGAAGATGAATCAAATTTTATCAAGAAAATCCATCCAAAAGGAGAGATTTGTTAGGGTTTTGCCATAATTTTCTTACCATATTTGAGTTTTGTTTTTCTCTAGATTAAAAGTCAAAGCATTACCTAATTGCTTTTACTTTTTCTGAAAGAAAAATATAGGCCTCTTCCATATTTTGTTATTCTTTCTTTAGAGGAAAAAAATGAAACTCTATAAATTGATGCCCCTCTTCTCATATTAAAAATGCAATAGCATCCATAACGTAGACGTTTAAGTGTTTTGCTTATGGAGAGATTTTTTCATTACAACTTTTATGTTTCATATTAGTTTTTTTCATATATAGGCCAATTGGTCAAATCATATAATAATATTCTGATTTTTAGTATAGTTTTTAGTCATTTGATTTATCGCCTCTATGATTTGCAATTGTAAGCTTCGGCATCCTGATCACTTTTGAACCCAACAGTTGTTTCGCTAGTTAGGATGTTTGTTTATACCTTGTTCTAATAGTAATACATTTGTGTATGTATTAGGCTATTAACGGATAACAATTAAAATTTAATTAGTTTTTAGAACATTTTACTCTAAAGTCAATTTACTAATTTGTTAAAATTTTATGCTGAAAGTAGTTTAACATCAATGCATACTGCACTATGGTTGGGTTTTTCTCTTTCATTTAGTTGCAAAGATGATGATTTTATTTTATAGTGCATTTTAGTTAGACAAATAGATGGAGACTGCGTCAAGGTTTATGCTCTATAACATGTTGTCTTTGTTATTCTGGAAAATCTCCTTTCTTGTCCAAAAGAAGAAGTTAATAGCAACGTAGATTGTGTCTAATAGTATAAGATTTAAGTACCAAAGAACAAACTTTAATAGAACGTATATAAATGAACTTTCTTCTGATTAACCAAAAGAGAAGCAGATCAAATTGTTCGTCATTCACATACAATGATAGGAAGAAAACTTGGTTCGTATACCACTGGCTTTTACTGTCCATCTCCTTGAAGTGCTTCTTAAGGAGGAGTACTAGAGGTGTTTTTGCCTGGATGAGATATAACCAAAGATATAATGATGGATATGCTTCTGTTATTTAGCTTAAAGAAGATGAAAACTTGATTTTTTTAATTATGATTTAGCTTATGAATTTCTTGTATTTTCTTTGTCAACTTGCAGAAAAACATTTGTGAAATTTGCGGTGATATATGTTTTCAAGAACCAATAATTACTTGTTATCAATGCAAAAATATTGACGTGCATCAGTAAGTTATCTCTCCCCCTCTCACCTTTTTAGCATGAAAAGGTGGACAATCAGTTAGAAAAGCTGAAAGTCATGACTCACTTACTTCATCACATTGTGACATATTTTTTATGCACACGTAATCCTATTCATGTATTCAAAAATTCTGCCTTTTCTCTTCCTTTCAGGCATTGCGTGCAAGACTATTGTGTAGATGAACCAAAGGATTGGTGTTGTCAAAAATGTAATATTGACAAGGGAGTAATTTCTTTATCACGTGGACTGGAAAATAAGAACTCTAATGGATCCATGTCACATGCCTCTGCAAAGATTTGTCAGAGTACTCTGCCACCAAAGAAACGTCTGAAGTCTCTAGAGCTTAGGAGTCTAGATGTCATGAAAGCAAGTAGAATGATGAATCCACTTATGACAAACTCTTGTGATCCTGCTCTAGTTCATTCCTGGAAGTAAGTATTATTCATCTCTAATTCAAATTCAGTTTCTCTTCCCGATTGAAAAGTTTGCACCATTCAATAGGAATACATGTTATCTTTCTTTTAATTTACTAGTATATCTTCCTCTTTGCATTTCAGGGGAAGTTTTGACATCTTAAGTACTTTGGAATTCGTACCTGGAATGCTCAATAATTGTATTCAGGTTCATCCTCCTTCTAAAGTTAAACGTAAGGTGTATGAGTTCTTACGTGTTTTGCCTGATACTCTTAAATTTGAACTAGTTCCCCACGGGGATATCCGGACAAGTCTATTCAACAATCATATTCTGGGTAGAGAAGATATAGGACTATATTTCTTTGCAAGCGAGAAAGAAAGGTCAGTTTTTGTCTTATATATCTATCTATAAATGGGTAAGGGTTGCAAAGTGGAAGTGCCCATTTGCCCAGGAATGTTTTTACAAGAAACTGATTTTCATTTCTCATTATATGTAGGTCTGAGAGATATATCGCTCTGGTGGATTTCATGCATAGCAAAGATTTGGTGATGAGAACGTTCATAAAAAATGTTCAGTTGCTTGTACTTGCATCCACAACCTTGTGCAGTGATTGTCAAAGTACGCCTATATTCTTTATATTTTTTTCTCATTTTCAATGAATTTTTAGGTAATATATATATATATATATACAATTATGCTCTATAAAAGATAAATTTACCTGTGTATCCAGAAGATTATGCCTTTTTAAAGTTGGGATATTTGTTTGGTTTCATTTGAGTATAAATGTGTGTCATCAGGCCTAGTTGTAGACTATTAATAGTACATTCTCTTCTCATGAGAGACTAGATCAATTGTCTAATTCGTTGAATATTAATGTGTTGTGGATGTTGTTGCAGGATGGAACAACGAGCACTTCTTGTGGGGATTATTTTACCACATGGGACAAGACAAAGATGGATATGCTGAAGAGGACAACAACAAAGTGATTGATATGGAAGTAGACATGATAGCTGGAGAAAACATAGGAACTATGGATATTGTTGTCTCCAAAGTGATTGATATGGAAGTAGACATGGAAGCTGGAGAAAATGTAGGAACTCTAGATATTGTTGTCTCCAAAGTGATTGATATGGAAGTAGACATGATAGCTTGAGAAAATGTAGGAACTATGAACATTGTTGTCTCAACAACTACTTTCAGAAATGGCGTTGATTTAGTTTTTTAACAGAAATTGTTACTGTTGCAATCTAGTTTGTGAATTTGTTGGTCGTCTATATATGACGGTGCAATTATATTCATAGCATATGTGTTTGGATGAATTGAGTAATTTTGGTTCAAATTATGTATTTATCTCAAGAAAATAGACATAATCTATTCTAGCTTTATGTTTTTGCATTTCCATTGTTCATCTCTGTACTAGTTGAGTTATTTATACCATATCTTTTTAGTTTGTTCATGACAATGTAATGTCAGTTCTTGAGAGATTGTTTTTCTTTTACATTGTTGTTTGACTTTATCTTTATTTACAATGTACATTTTAGCTCCTCTCGTATTGTAAAAATTGGATTGATATATGTCTTGATTCAACTGACTTGGGATAGAGTGTAATCACAGTTGAAGATATTAGTCATGACAATCACATATATTAATTTCCATGTGTTCCACTAAAAATGGTATGTACTTCTTATTTTAGTAATATGACGTTTACCTTTGATTTTTATTTATTGAGCATCTTTATAACTCAAAATGGTCATTATATATGCTCCTTCTTAGTTTGGTATTGTTGATTTAATTAGATATCATGGTCTGAGCGTACACCCTGAACGTGGCCTGATGCAATACGGATTACACCAAGGCCTTTTATTAGAAGCCAAGCTCAAGACCTTCTAAGAATGCAAGGGTTATTCATGAAGATGGAGGTGCTCGAGATGGTACTGTTGACAAATAAGGGATTCCACGCCTTGAAGATTGCAGTTGAACATTTTGGCGAGTCAGAGCCAATCGGCGGATCACCGAAGTCCTTGGGCGATGACCCCAGCTCACCCAATTTTACAGAATGTGGCTAAGAGCTAATCCCAGCAGGAATGCTCGCTGAGTTGAAGGGCAGATCGTCAAACCCATTAGGCGAGCCCGACATGGCTCACCCTTTTGTCATTTCGGTCACTTTTGGGCCATATTAACCTAAAACTATAAATAGCTAGTTTGGGTTCATTTTAGACTTAGATTATTTTGAATGTTGAAAAATAAAAACTCATGTTTGAGTGTTGAGAGCTTGGTTAAGTTTTTGTTGCCTTTTGTTAGAAACGTTGGTTGCTTGGGATATCAATTCCCTTAACGTCTTCGTAAGAGTTAGGTGCTTATTGTAGGATTAATGGATCAAGGTCATTGGGTTTAATATACCCTTTGGTTGCTTTTTGTTTCCTCTATTTATGTCTATTTATCTATCTTTAATTTTTGTCTTTGATTTCCGCATTTTAGTGTGATTCCCTTATAGGAATTACATCATGGCTGGCACTCGAAAACCATTTATGATCCCCAAACGAACCCTTGACCTGGCTGACCATTTAGCGAAAGACTTACTCAAGCATAAAGAAGCTTTAAAACATAAATTCATCTTAACTTAAACTCAATAAGAATGTTTGAAATTTCTCATTTGCAATAACAATAATAATTTGCAAAAAGTACTAGGAAACTCTTCAACTCTAACTATCTATGAAGCATCTAATACTATGATAGAAGTCGGGAAAAGACCCACGACAACTCTAAATAACATGAAAGTAAATTGTGAAATCCTCCGGAAAGCAAAGAGGCTCACCAAAGCTGACTGGAATGTCAAATAATGTCAACGAAGCGCTTGTTGATGATCTTGAACACCTGTATATGCATCATATAAGATGCATGTCGAATGACATCAATACATTTGAATGTACGAGTGTGTAATATAGTTGAGGCAAAATAACTAAATGAAAGGACCGCAATAGGTATAACATAAACTCAACTAAATGTAAAGAATTAAAGGAATGAAACCATTTAACTTTACAAAATACTTTATCTTTCTTTGAACTTTAACATCTTAAGTGATATATAGAAATATACTTTAACTCTATTGGGAGATTTTGTAACCGACAATCATCACTATGAGCTAAGTGATGATACAACGTCGTGTCCATGCTGCCAGAACTGTCCTATATCATGTGATATAGAACACTTCAACTAAGTGGATCCACTAAGTTCTGCCTGAGGCACTAATGGAGGCTTTGATTTGTGTGAACTCTCCCCCAAATCGATGCTCAATATTAATCACAATAATATATATATTGTTGCTCAACTGTATAAAAACATTACTCTCTTTTTTATGTGAGATAATTGCTCCAACTATCCTCTTAAAGAGACAACTGCTCTAAATTATCTCTGAAACTCATTTTTTATTTAGAAAACAATATTTCTCTTTGCTTGATGTAAAAATACATTCTAGGTTGAGATAATTACTCAAAAGGGAACTCTTTAAGAGGTAACTGTTTTGTACTTAGTCTTTCTGAAAACTCTTTAACTTTTCTAAAAAAAAGTCTACTCTTTTTCTTCATGTAAAAATGAAACATTTGGGAAATACTTACTTTCCTTTATTCTTTCTGAAACTGCTCTTTACTTTCTCAAACCTAAGTTTAAACAATGATGTTCTGGTTGAAGGATTCTTAATAAGAATTCATTGAATACTCACATAGGGTTCATGCTGAAAAATAGTCATGAACAATCAACTCAGTAATCAAAATTCACATTTTATGACAATTCAATGATTTGGAATAGGAATTCAATAATCAACAACTCAAGGATTCAGAACTCAATATCAACTCATCCCAAGAATACTTAAATCTAAGGATAGAATCCTAGATTACTCTTTTACTGATTTGAAAGTAGATGTAGGGCGTGAGAACGAACTAGTCCAACACTATGATAGTCTTGGAAGAACGAAGTTTTTTTTGACTAAATCGAAGAAACTTGAAGAACTCTTGAACCCTATCTTTTCTCCTCTTGGAACCTTGCTCTAATGTCTTGGAGTGTTAATGAATGTAAAAAGAATGATTAACACTTTCTAAGACCTTAATTTGGTGTGAAACAACATAGTTTAGGCTTAGAAGAGGGGTTAAAATGACGTAATTAAGAACCAACCACATAGGGGGAAAGACCAAAACGATCCAACTTTTAAATCTGAAAATGTTCCCAAAACGCCCAGTCTCACGAGCCGTCCACAGCTTCACGGGCCATTTAAAGCATCACGACCCGTCTACTGGGTCGTCATATTGCCCTGCCCGACAGAGCTTTACTAAAACACATAACTTTTTACTCTGGGATTGGAATTAGGCAAACTTGGTGGCGTTGGAAATAGTACTCAAAGACCTTTAATTTGATAATTCATAAGCTACCTAATTCATTTTGTGCTGAGAGTTATGATTGTTTGAAGTTGACCGTACAAGTCACTGTGGGCCGTTTAGTGGCTCGTCTAGGTGACCTTCACCTTGGATGCCTTGGGCAGTCCTTCACGATGTCCAAGACGAGTCGTCTAAGGTCTCGTGAAGGGTCCATGGTCCATTTGGGTTCGTGGACTTGCATGTTACCCCTTTTTAGTCCTTTTCAAAGTCCGAGGTGTTACACGAACGATTCAAATTTTAAGAGTACAGTTGTGAGGTGTTATAGAATGATTTGAGTCTTAGCTTAAAAAAATTTGGGTTGTTACATTAGACACTCATAGAAGATATTAGTTTATTGGTGAGATGGGTCCTGCTCTGATACCATGTGAAATTAGGTCTTGGACCGAATTCACACCCCAAAAGCTAGTTCATATAGAGGAGGATTGTCCAAGTCTTATGATGAGTTCACTCATCTCATTAACCATTAATGTGAGACTTTTGTTATTCTTTAACACCCCACCTCACGCCAGTGCTTAGCATCTGATGCGTGAGCAATTTTGATTTTGAGGGGCCACTACACTAGTTTAGACGGGTCCTACTCTGATACCATGTGAAATTAGGTCTTGAGCCTAACTCACACCCCAAAAGCTAGCTCAAAGGGAGGAGGATTGCCCAAGGCTTATAAGAAGTCCACCCATCTCATTAACCACCGATATGGGACTTTCGTCATTCTTTAACATATTGATTTTAGTAAAAGGAAGCTCGATTTCACCAAGTCATTTCCACATTCCTTTCAAACTACCAACTATGGGTATACTTTTGATGGTGGACTAATTTGTTCTTCTATAAAGCATAATGTTCTGTGCTTGAATACACATACTAATATCTTACAAAAATATTTCTGTTTTACCTAAAGAGCATAAATTAACTCAAATATTTGGTGGTATAGAGTGAAAGAGAGGATTAATAAATATAATTGGCGTTGATCACTAGAATATAGTACTTTCAGAATAATAAAATAAATGAAAGAAACTCTTTGAAGTTTACACTTGATGTCTTTCATATATTGACTTAATATATTTGTGCAAACACTTTATTTTGATCAGGTTTTTGCTAGACTAAATATACTAAAAGCCTCTATAGTGTTTCTTCTGCAACTATGGTATAATTCATGTTGTCGTAAATGTTCTGTGATAGTGTAGGGCTCGAGTTCCTATCTTGTAATTCTCTGTATACTTACTTATATTGTATGTGACAACAATTTTGTATGAGATATGTCACAACAGCATAAAGACTAGTTCATCCTTAATGTATGAGGGTTGCTTTATTTTGTTCGTTAATATATTTTATATGATTCATATAGTTGTTAATGTGTTATAAAAAGTGCTCAATTCGGTCTTTTGCCTTAAAAGTAACAAATTCATCAAAAACTTCTGTTAAGTTTAATGTTGGGTCCACTAAAAAATAAATCCAAAAACTTTTTCCTTCACCTTCAATCTCTACGTTTTCCATCAAAAGATCTGGTTCCAAGAGCTTGTACTTCTATTTCTTTTTTTCCCGCTTCAACCATCATAAGGAACTTCCCTCTTTTCTGAAATAGTATTTTAAAAAAGAATTAAAAAACATAAATATATTATGACAAAATGGTCTGATGAACCCTTGTACTTATATGAGTTTGTATTCTGGACCCTTCTACTTGAACATTTGTCAACTGAATCTTCAAACTCAATGAAACTCTATATTTTAAACCCCTTTGGTTGTGTGGAAACTTCAATCGCTCGACAAAAATAACATATCATCATTCACATCACATTTTAAATGACACATCACTTATTATTATTATTAAAAAAAAATTAAAATCTATTTTTTCTTCTTTATTCCTCCTTCATCCCTTCACCTCTCTCCATTATTTTGTTTACATTAGAGATATCACCACAACCTTCCATTCTCACTAATATCATCATTTCCCTAAATAACTAAAAATCATCATTCAATCTTTTTTCGAAGTTTCTATCATTCACAACTTTCAATTGTATTTTTTTTACCAACGATTACATCCACCACTTGAACCACCAAAATCTCTTTTCCCCATTAATGTTGACAAATAGCCATTCAAATACCTCAATATATCCTAATATTTATACACGTTTTACATAACATCTTTCACCTAATTTCACAAAGACATTCAACAATCACTTTTCATCCTTCAAAATTATTGAATCTTTGTCACTTTATTGGTTGTAAATTACTCCGAGAATAAAAAAAAATACAGATCTACAACAACAATACGATTTTGTTTTTAATCTGGGAGGAAGAAAATGTGAAAAGAAAAACGAAACTGAAGAGGGCTAGGAAGGGGAGAAAGAAGAGAAATGGGGGTTTGATGGGAAGAATGTACTGGAGATAGAAAAAAATGGAGAGGGGTGGGGTGGGGTGAAAAAAGAAGAAAGAACTGAAAATTTTAATTTCAATTTTCTTGTTTTTGATCTTTTTATTCTATTTTTTTAAAATAATATTATTTTTAGTCTAAAGTTTGATAGTCACACTCGTTCTACACGTGAAATCACGCATTTCTGTCAACTCAATAATTAAGTTGTCACATAAGCTTGGTCAACAGTCAAAAAGGCTTAAAATATAAAGTTTCGTTGAGTTAAAGGATTCAGTTGACAAATGATCAAGTAGAAGGATCCTTAATACAAACTCATACAAGTACAAGGGTCCATTAAACCATGTTGTCATAATATATTCATGTTTTTTTTAATTCTTTTTAAAATACTATTTCAGATATCCCGAATCTTGAGATACACTTTTCTTATATGTTTAATATTGATCTATAATGTTAAAAGAAACCTCAAATGTAAATGAAAGAAAAACATCTCCTTTTCATTTTTATTGTTCTAGTTCATATGTTTTATGTTTCTTTTAAGGAAAATTTAACCTGGAAATATCATCTAAATAAATAGATAATTACTCTCGGAATATATTAAGGGAATTAAGACCATAATTAACTACTATATGGTAGCTTACTTATGTAATTTTTCCAATAAATGGAATTTTTAGATAATTTTTCCATCTATTAACACGTCGTATTAAATAAGGGCCCAATTTGGCAATTGACATGTTATAGCCCAATTGAGAAGTTGGCTCAAATGGTCAACTTTGACCTTTTCGGCCCAAACATATAGCCCATAAGCATTTTGCAAATTTCAATTTATTCCTCTCTAATATATTTAATTTCTCCCTCTCTCCTCTTGAAATATATTCTTCTTTTCATTTATCTTCCTATATTCTCCATTAATCCGCAAATCTCTCAATTGGAGTCATATGAATTATCTAGGCAAATTCTTTGTTTAGTTTACAAGGAAAGTCAAGTTAATGATTCCGATTTTGAAGATTTCTCATATAAAGTTTCAAGTTCATCCTACGCAAAATCTTGTTTGATAAAAAATCGAACCAAATTGAAAGAGAAAATGCCTATTTTTTCCAATAGATTTCAAAGTTTATCACATATATATTGAACACTTAATACTAAGTTTAGATCTGAACATACAAACAAAATATATACAAACGGGTATCCCAGTGGTTGTCTGTCCAACATTGTTGGGCCCAGGGAGATGGGTCAACTAAAATGGGCCCATTGATCTCTTCAAGCAAGCCCACATGTCAAGTATTCAACAAAAAGTCATACATTAATCAAAAAATTAAAGACATATTTACCCCTTTTTCAACCCAAAAAAAAATGTTGATCTTTCACTTTTTTTTATATTTTTTTTTTTATGCGAACTCCCCCTCTTGTCGCTGTGGGGGTAGGGGAAGCTTAGAAAAATACAGTGCGAGAAGAAGACGACACTGAGAAAAGCAGGGAGAAGAAAGTGAAAAAACAGAAAGACATATATAGACATGAGTAACAGTACAATTCCGTCTCAATTTATGTGATATAATATTGAAATTTAAAAGGTTAAATCAATTTTTATTAATAATTTTTTTTTTAAATATCTTTAAATTATTAATTATTATAATTTATAGTATTTCTACTTTATTTAAAAAATAAAATGTATACATACAAATTCAGAATTAAAATTTTAAAAAAATAAATAAGAAGAGACATAAATAAAGAGAGAGAGCCCGCCTTGAATGCCGGGCAGACAAAGACAGCACTGATTATGGGAAGGTTGACAGAGACGATGCAGTAATTGAGAGAAAGTATAGTCTCTTTCACTCACCACTGCCCTACTCACCCCATATTACCATTTTCTTTTAAATTTTGAGGGAAAAAATATAAATATATCCCGAATTATTGTAAATGGTATATATAAATATCTTTCGTCATATTTTTGGGACATTGGTGCGCCTGTCGTCCAAAAATTAAAGCATATATACCATTTATACTAACGGATATACACGTCTCATGGTCATATCCACCGATTCAATATTTATTAAATATCGGATCGACGGATAAGATTGCGCCACATATCCTTATTTAGTCTTCCGTTATAGTGAAAGGCATAAATGCTCTAGTTTTTGGATGGCAGGGGCATCAATGTCCCAAAAGTATGACGGAAGGTATCTGCGTACCATTTGGTATTTACAATAGTTTGAAGGTAGTCATTTTTCCCAATTATATATATTTTTTAAGTCTAACAAGATATATGAAATTGTTTAATTTTAAATTTTTTATTATATGTTTAATAAAATCATAAATTGTGTTTCGATTAAACCATTGTTTTAATGTTGTTTTTTACTTTCTTCTGATAGACCTTGAAATATTTTCTTATTACGGTTTCCTTCTTGTAACTGAATTTGGTGCAGTACTTGAGCCGGGGTTCAAAAACCCTGTGCGTACATTTTATCCTTCACTTGTGAGATTTCATTAGATATGTATGGTAATGTTATTGTATACAACTTTATTTTTAGATCACACAAATCCAAATGTCACATAAAATAAGATAGAGTCAATAAGATGTGCATACGAAAACGTAAGCATAGATGAATATGTCATGTAATATTCCCCATCTTGTACATCCGTTTTAGTGAGCATTACAAGTAAGGTGTAATAATGAGACCCACCCACCCTACACCTAGGTAGATGTAAAATATACTCCACACGAAGCCAATAAATAAATAAATAGAGGTATGTACGTATGTGTATATAATAGAGTGAAAATGTGCATGCATGGTACAGAGGAGAGGACAGTGTATAAATATAAATATAAATAAAAGAGTCAGAGAAACAGTAGTGAAGAAGGTCAGTATAGATAGAGTCAGAGAGGCGTCAATCATAAAGCAATGGATTGCAAAATCATTGAATGAAAATTGGTCCCCTCTTCTCTTTAATCAAAAAATGATGAAACAGACTTTAGAAGTAAGTAGAAAAATCAAAATCCCATTCTTTTTTCTTCAGAATTTGCAGCAGACTGCATCCACTATCCTTCTGCAACATATATACATATATGTGCTTTCAATACATATCGATGCCTACGTACCCTTGTATAAATGTAACTTCTGAATTAAGTATTTCCTTCGTCTCAATTTATGTGACACATTATGTATATTAAGATTCAAATTAGTGTGATCACTTATAGTACTTTTTATGTAGTTTACAAATATATAAATTTCATTTCAAAAAATTGAAGATTTCATATGCAAATTCTCTATCAAACTTAAACTATTTGACTCTCGAAAAAAGAAAATGGTCACATAAATTGGGACAGAGAGAGCAATATGTTCAATTTATCTGGTATCGTTTGACTAGGCACAAAGTATAAGAAAAAAAAGAAAGGTTTTTAAAATTTGTAATCTAAGATTTATATGGCTATAAACACATTGGGCATGTCATGATTTTATAAGTTGATTTTATCACCTCCACGATCTTATGATAATCGACTAATCTGTTAGTATTTCATTATTAGGGTAACTCTTAGTTATAAACTTAGTATCACATGCATGTCTAAAATCAAACATTTTGATAAATTACATGTATCTTTAATTAAATACCATTTTTAAAAATGTCATACTCGATTAAATTAAGACACATAAAATAAAATAAAATAAAATAAAGAGTATTAATATGTAAATGATATTAATGGTGTAAATATATTTTTACTGCAGGACCCAGTTGGGATCGTACATGGTATTTAAGCATATCTCTGCATTGACTAGTCACTAGCATTTAATGGTGTGGTGTTGTTATTTTTATGTTTTGGTTCATATGCTTTTTGCTTTCCTTAGTATTTATTTGGGAGTCATTCACCTGCGAAAATTTCGCCTTATATTATGCGTTTATTCTACTCACATAATATTTTCTACTATTTAATAAAACTATACTCTAGTGAGATGTTTTTGTTTTCTAGTTTTTTTACTTCTTCCCACATTTTATTGTTGTCTTTTTCTACTTTCCTTACCATTGCATTGATTTACATCTAGATCTATCATCCATCATAAATTCAAAATAGGGGTAATAACCGCATATATTTTATCCTTTTCAAATTTTATCGGTGAATTACATCGAATATGTTGCTTATGTTATAATGAAACAATATATTTTAATTAATACAAATATTTCTAAAAGAAATTCATGAAAACTCTGATAGAGACATATCAGTGGTTCATCGAATTAACAGATTCATGAAAACTCTGATAGAGACATATCAGTGGTTCATCGAATTAACAGATTCATGAAAACTCTGATAGAGACATATCAGTGGTTCATCGAATTAACAGATTCATGAAAACTCTGATAGAGACATATCAGTGGTTCATCGAATTAACAGATTCATGAAAACTCTGATAGAGACATATCAGTGGTTCATCGAATTAACAGATTCATGAAAACTCTGATAGAGACATATCAGTGGTTCATCGAATTGAGATTTAAATAATACAATCAAAATGCTTTCTGGGCATTTTAAAATATATGCATATGTCCAGATTAATTGTTAGGAGGCAATTATTGAAAATGGGTTGTAAAAGTCAAAAAAATGTGTTAGATAATCACTTTTTAGTAGGAATAAAGATTTCAAATTGTCAAACTTAAATTATTTGAATAAAATTTCTCCAAGGCAGGAGACAAAAATTAACGTGTGACATGACATGCAAAATCCCAACAATAATTTTTGGTCTTAGATTCAAAAAGCAAAATTGATAACACAATTATTACCTAAATCTACTTTGGAAAAGTGGTGCAATTGCAAGCTAGCTAGTAACAATTAATTGTCTGCTCATAAGCAGTAATCATTTTTTAAGGAAAAAAAAACTGAATTGATCATAAGTTTATTACAGACTAGTTTTGTGTTCCATCAACTACATGTAGTAGGTGTTAAGTTCATAATACCAGTACTGATGTACTTAAAACACTAATTAATCAATTTCATAATTCATATTAAGTCTATCGGAAATAACCTCTCTCAAGGTAATGTTAAGATCAAGTACACGATATCATCTTCAGATTCTATTCATGAAATTACCCTATGTAGATTGAATTCTTAAAATGCACTTGAATAGGTGCTACTTTTTTATTCGACCAAAGACACATAATCCTTGAACTCAAACTCATCGAACGCTTACCTATATGTATAACATCTATTCATATATATGGATTTTTTTTGTTTAATTTCTCATCTGATGTCTATTATTCAATTAAAAGCTCAACTAATTTGAATTCATAGCCGAAAAGTCCCACTTCTATAGGAAGGGGTACAATGTTCATAGTTTCAAAAAATTAATTAATTTACCGGCTCGAACACGAAGCTCTAGACTCTAATAATGAATTGAGAATTACTTACTCTTCCACCACAACGTTTAGTCTATTACCACTTATTAGTTGCATCAATTATCAATGTACAAGTTGCGACAAACTTCTGACTTTGACCTTGAATAGTAAAGTTAGCTATTTCATGGGATTGTCAATCAGATACAAATAAGCAAATCGTTAGTCCATTTATCAATTAATATGAGACTCTTAAACTTTCATCCTAACATAGATAATATTTGAAATTATTTTAGTTAAGATTTTTTTCTTTTTTTGTTGTTGTTGTGAAAATTGACCATGAGAAAGAGAATGAAGCATTGTTTTCAAAGTTGCATATAAATCAGGCTTTTAAAAAGGGGTCCCCAAAATCAAACCAACTTTATTCATGTAATTAAAAGGTTTCTCGAGCTACTCAAAAGCCTCTCCCTCCCTCCCTCACCCTCTCTGGACTCTGCAGCAAATGTTAGTACTCTTTTTTTGGGGTTTATCTTTCGGAGTCAATATTGGAATCCAACTAAATCTGGATCACACACAACAAGATTCATTCGGAGACAGTGCTTCCAACAAAAATTTCTCCATACTCAAGATTTATACTCGAGATATCTAATTAAAGGTAAAACAATTATATCAGTGCACCACACTACATGTTGGTATGTTAGTACTATTAAAGAAAAAGAAAGGTAAGAAAAGAAGAGAAGTTTCAAAGACCTGCCCACCCACCCTATTCCCTGTTTGAAGGGTATAGTATAGGTAGGGGAGGGGGTACAGAAAGAGGTGAAAACAAGACGTCAAAATAATTTTATTAGGTTCAGTAGTCACTATACGTCTGATTTTTGGGACATGTATAGATTGCGTGGATCGAGAATGAATAAATGATAGTGTAATGATGGTTAAATTATTTGACATTCTTCCTCTTTCTTCCTGCTACACCATCCTATGACCTCTCCACGTACGGCCACTTTCATCTCCTCTTTACCCTATGCATTCTAATTTATTTAATACTCATTCATTTGTTTAATAATACTCGATCACTATTGACTTTTCACATTTCTTAAAAAATTATAAATAGAAAAGTAATTTTATTATATTACCTTTCAAATATTATAAATATAATCTCTTGAAAAATGTAATAAAGAAATGACTATAATTAATTTTGATTGTGAATTTGAGGATGAAGATTTTAATTTATTTTTAAAAAAAAAATTACAGCCAAAGAAAGACATGCTTTGAATTCGAAATTCAAAAGACGTCATGTAAATTGGGACGGAGGGGTATTATATTACTTTCTACGTCCTATTTTATGTAGTATTGTTTGACTTGACATAAAATTTAAGAAATACAGTAAGACTTAAAATTTTATAGTTTAAAATATTTTCTGGCCATTTATGTGGCTACAAACTAATTCATTACAGAAAAAGAGGATTTTTCATGAAGTTAAATTGTTTTCGATTAAATAAATATGACTTTTTTTAGACAAACAAAAAGAAAAAGTGTGTCATATAAATTGGAATGGAGAAACTACTTTTTTTCTCGTCTTTAGGCTTCTTTTGACTCGCTTACATAAGTATGTAAAAATAGATAGGGAATTATACGCCCTGTTAGATGTTTTACTATTTTTATTTTGTCCTATCACCTATGCACTTGGACAAATTAGAGTACCACTTGGGGAAAAAATTGGCCCCTTACTTTATAAATTATGTCGTCTTTTTGACATTGTCAAGATTTCTGTTTATTGGTCCTTTGCATATGCTTTTACCAAACAACTTCATTGAATAAGTTTATTTAATGAATATGTCATGCTTAATGGGAAAAAAAGTCTATGTGGACTAAGGCTCGTTTGGCCATGTGATATGAAATTATTATATGAAATTATGAGATGAAATTAAAGTTTTGTTTGGATATGTGATATGAAATTTTTGTGTTGTATATTATCTCATAAACACAAGAATCTCATAAGTTGTAAAACTATTAAAATAACCCTAATTGTTTCTTCAATCTTACCAAATAAATAAAAAATTATAAAATCGCATAGTAAATTATTACAAAGCTATTTGTTCTCCACTTAAGTAAGTGTTTCATCTAACTTTAATTCAGTAAAAAAAAATTGAACATATATTATAGTGTACTAGTCTTTAATATAATTTTCCCATATAGTATGGACAATCTCCTCACGTTGAACTTGCATTTCTCGATCATATGACCGAGAAGATGAACCAACATTATTACTTTGAGCCATTTGTTGGTCAATATCATCCGCAACTATATTTCATGCTCATAAACCATAAATATGTCATCACTCCTTTGGTATTCTCACAAATAATTATGTAACACTGCACAAGCTATGACAATTTTCACTTGTATGTCAATATCATACTGATTCATGCCTTGTTTCATTTGTGCGCAATTACACATTTTCAATGCATTAATTTCGTGCTAAAAATCAAACATATTGGAAGTAGTGATTACAAAACATACATCACCAATTTTGTATTTTTTTCATATTACATTACTTAAAACATTTTCATATGTAGCTGAAAGAGACATTTTTTTATTATGAAAAATCAAAAAAGTATTACTCCCTCCGTTCTTATTTATATTCACCAAATCAATTTATCATTTATATTCACCAAATTTTTAAAGTAATTATAAATTTTATGTTGGTGAGAATAATAAATTTTAAAAAGTAATGATGTGATCATTAATTTTATTTATATATGAAATAAATGGTTAGTAGATATAAATGTGGGGTTGTTTTAACAAAATATAAACTTGTGGGTCAATTTTTGTATTTAAAATCTCAAATCATGATATGAAATTCTCATATCATGATTTTTGAAGAATATGGAATTTCATCTCATGTTATGGAATCATGAGATAGAATCAACGTGAAATTGCATGTCCAAATGCTGATTCCATCTCCGATTTCATATCATGATATGGTATTGCATGGCCAAACTACTAAATAAAATGATGTCATATTTTACTGGCCAAATATTAATAGGGTGACTTTCGAAGAGATATAGGTAAAGTTAATATAAGGTGATGTTGTTAAAAAAAAAAACATGACTTTGTGAGATAATTATCAATAGTTGAGTGATTTTTTAATTTCCAAGTTACTATCTCCAATTTCCTCAATCTTCTTGTGTCTTGATCAGCCACAAGTATAAATGCTTGATTAAAATCTTCAAGGGAAATTCATAGCTAGTGTATCTATTTATGGCTAATTCTTGAGAGCAGGTTGTCAAATGTTTTTCAACAAGCTTATATTTTACCTAAACAGTGCAAGTGACCTAAAACATAGACAAGAGAACCTACCATTACCCAAATTTAATGCAAAATGCATATTGCAGCTTTTCCATAGACTGTTTGAACTGTGGAAATTACACTCTTTAGCTAGTTTGACCGGTCAAAAAATTTAAAGAAATAAAAAATATTAAGATTTTGTTGATTTTTTATAGCTATATAAGCATGTTATTATTTATTAAGGATAAAACGTAAAAGACTTACTTGACCAGCCTAATAAATACAACAATAATGTAATACTTTGTTGGTTTCATTTTACTTGTTATTACTTGTCCACCTTAACCAATCAAAAGAGATTTTCTTTTAATTACTATCTTTACTTTTAAATAAAGGGAAACTTACATAAATATACTATAGTAAAAGATATTTACCATTTATAGCAATATCATTTTTTTTTCACTTGATCACTTTTAATATATTTATAATACAATTTTAATACATATTACAAAGAACGATTTATTATTCACATATAATACAAGTTGTATTGATGGATAATATATTATCACACATTTTAATACACTTATAATACAATGTGTCCATTTCTTGCCAAACAAGCATAATATATATTTAAAAAAATATAGCTATAATACATATATATTGCATACATAATTCACTTTTAATACATATTGCAGATTTAAGATAATATTGCTATATATTACTATAAATGATAATAAATAAAAAAAATCGCTAAAATCAGTAATTATTTATTAAAGGTACTTATTCAAGTAATTTTTCCTTTAAATAACTATCTCTCAAACTTATTGTAGTACTAATATTCAGTTTTTTGTTTCATAGCATAGTAAATGTGAATAATTTTATTTAAGAAAATACTAAATTAATATTTCTAAAAGAACAGTACAAATTATACTGAACAATTAATAAGAAACTGAGGGTTATAAAATAGAAAGGCTGTAATGATACATTTACTACTTACTAGGAAACTTATTTGACACTGAGGGTATTATATTAGTTTGAGTAAATTTTAGGTTTAGCAAACATAAAAATCATATTTGTATGTTATAGCTATAGTTTGTATAATTGCACTCCAAAGCAAATTTTATGTTTGCTATGGAGCATCAGATTTGTATAAATCCCTGGCAGCCTCTCGATTCAATTGTATATATGTAACTACTATATATGTATATGTATCAATGATTGTGTTTATATATCGATATAAAATTTGAATTTGTATATAATTGAATCGAAATAAAACATTTGTATATCAAATCTCTCTCTCTATCGCTTTATACAACACAAATTATACATTGTAATTTTGTATAATTTGTGTTTGTATAAAGAGATCGAGAAAGACAAAAGAGATCTGGTAAGGGAAGATCTGTATTTGTATAATTATAAGTGTATAGAACGAAAATATATGTATTTATATTTGTATATACAGTTTTCTCTCGCTTTATACAAACACAAACGCAATTTATACATTTGTGTTTGTATAAAGTGAGAGAGGTGAGGGAGAGTGGCGAGCAAGAACTGGGAGAATGGTGAGCGAGATTCGCTGGGGAGAGAGGCGAATGGCAACTATTTGCTATGGGTTGCAATTAAATGAAACTGTGGTTATAGCATTTGATTTGAATTAATAATTTGCTATTTTATACAATTTTCCCTATTATTTAGTATTTGATCATTAAATATCATGACACTGAACTTGAACCCCCGGCCATCCTTTAACACAAACCTTGTCCCTTGTCCCAACCAAAGATCCAACCTGACCCCAACTCAGGGACCAACCTCGACCCCAGGAGTCGGGGTGAGGATTCAAGTCCAGAGTCAGGGTTCAGGTTTTGAATCTCGAATTGGGGTGAGGACTCAAGTCCCGAGTCAGGGTCGAGAGTCGGTCCCAAATCAGGGTCCGATCATGGTCAGGAGTCGAATTTTGGGTCATTGCGTAGAAAAGAACTAATATATTTATCATTAAAGGGACAATTTTTATCCATTAAGTAACAATAGGGGCATTTTAGACCAAACTATTTGCAATGGGGGCATTTTTGGACCGAACTATTGACAAAGGGGTAAGTTTTAGACCAAACTCTTAACTGAAGGCATTTTTATTTAATTTCACATAGGATTAAGGGCATTTTTGACCATTTTCCATTCTTACTTCATATAGGGGAGTCATTTTTCTTAGTTTTTTTTTTTATGATCGTGGTGTCAGGGCCAACATTCGCGCACCTCGACTTATTCCACGGATACCTGTCACCTCCCAACAACAATAAGTACCAGGTAACTCTGTCCACCAAGATTATGACAGAAATAAGTTTAGTTAAATAATATTTTTCAAAATATTTAAACTAATCAAACATGAAAAAGTTGAAAAATGATTGATACCAAACAGACCCTCACTCTTGTGGCCTTTTCTTTTTAATTAGTAGTCCAAGTCTCTAGCCTCATTCTGTGATCCACAACTCTAAAACTCAATTTAATTTCATTAAGTAGGAAATTGGAGTATATATTAATATCAATCTATAATTTCCCCCCTTTAATTTAGGGTTATATAAAGTTTTGTCCAAAAGCAAACTACAATTTTATTCTTTACTATAGCTAGTAGTGTCAGTGTCTTTTTTTCTTTAATCTTTTGGGTGGGGGGCCTCTGATAGGAAGGTGGGAGGATATTGGAACTAGTAAAGAATTTTGAATGAAGTACTATATAGACTATAGTAGTAAAGATAGTGATAAAATTAAAGGAAAAGGTATTCACATAATGAGCATAAAAAGGGAATATGGTAACATCCTTTTCTTCTTTTCATCTTGTCCTTTTCTTTTTGTTATCTTTCATTTCTTATATCTACATCTTTTTTAGCTCCTTTACCACTAATTCTTTTTATCTTTTCTTACTTTTTTTTTCTTTATTGTGATAGTGTAAACCATGTGACAATTAATACTTTGGAATAAATAGTGAAAACTTTACTCACATATAACATTTATACACTAATTTAATAGGTACATGACATGAGACGTTACATAAAATGGTAAAAGGTTTAATTTACCTTCACATGTTATTTACTACAAAAATCGATTACATAGATATGGGAAAAAGTGCATATGAGTATCGAATTTTGAGATTGTTATTTAATTTATATTTGTTTTTAAAATTGTTTTGCAAGTTGGTTTAACTTCATAGACAACGTCTGAAAATTTTTATGGATAAAGTTCAAGAACATATGGTTGAAGTTTGGCCATTTTTATCTCAATATAGCCATTTTTTTTGCTTGAACTTCAGTCATATATGACTGAAATTCAATTATATTTATTGGAAGTTCAAGTAAAATTGATTGGACTTCGGTCATTTTTACCTAAACTTGAGCTATATGTGCCTAAGTTTAGTCATTTTTGTTTGACTAAGATCTTCTCAGGTCGAAGTTTGCACATATGAATGTAGTTCAAGAAATAATTCATGAATTTCACCCATAAAACTTTAAATATTAATTCTTTTTTTCAAGCCTAATTAACTTCCGACATCACAAAATATTTAAAAAATGGTTCAACCGAATGCTATAACTTTTAGTTCGAACTTGTATACATGTTAAAGAAACTTGACTACTTCAATTATGACTATTTAACGTATTTATTTAATACTAAAGATAATAAATATGGAAAAAAAATCTCTTGATTTACTAAAATGAAATATAACAAAGTAAAATGAAACAAAGGAGTATAAACTAAGCCATTTCTTTTCTTTAAAACATAATAAAGTGAGTCATACAATTACCAAGGATAATTAAAAGATCACTTCCTAGATACTAGTTACAAAAAGAGAGGGGAAAAAAGACATCTTTTTTCTTTCTCCCTCTAATGACTACTCTAATAATACACAAAATCAATTAGATTTCATATTCTCTCTCTAGAAAGGAATAAAATAAGATATTGTTTGATGTAGAGGACTCACATATTTTCCCCTCCTTCTCCTTGTGCCTTCTTCCTCTCTTTTTTTTGTCTCCTTGTCTTTCTTTTGCTTTTTTCTCTTCTTGTGGGCACCTGATTCTATTGTTACCTTTTTTTTTTGCTTTTGCCTTGTCAGAAATTATAATGATTTCAAAATGAGTACTAATAACTTATCTGCATGCAATTTTATTTTATTTTATTTTACTCTGAAGGCCTTCCCAAAGTGAACTCCAAATTAGGCTTCTTTGGACTTGTCTCTGTTATGCTTGAAGAGCTCACTTCTCCTGATAATCTATCATAGCTTAAACATTTTGCTTCCAAATCTATATGCTGATTTTTCACTGTTTTCTGGATAAATTAACAAAAAAGAGTGAATCAATATATATGAAAAAATAATAATAGTACTATATATACACAATGAAAAATGTGTGAATAAAGGGATGAAAAAATAATAATAGTACTATATATACACAATGTAAAATGTGTGAATAAAGGGAGTAAAAGAATAAGCACAGAGTCTGGTGCACTAAAGATCCAGCTGTACATCGGGTCTAGGGAAGGGCCGGGTGACTAGGAGGAGTACAACAATTATTACATGATGGAAATAATATAACATGTAATTGTTATTCTTTATAGTATTCCATCCATATTATAGAAATTAATTATTACCTAATCTAAGCAATATATTATAGTGAAATTATTAAAAAGACATCTTTTTTAGCTAGGAAAGAGTTCCTCACTTTAGTTTACAATGGCTTTTGAAAATGAGTTATGTCTTATCTTTTGTAAAAGCTTGAAATCCTTTCTATGTCATTCTACTTTTATTTACGTTATAATCATAAGTCAATCCAAATTACTATACGGATTTAACTTATATACATTCACTATTAACAGTAGTATCATTTTTAACATGTTATATCAGGTTGTCCGTCTCAATTTCTAAATAACTAACTAGTCGTTTCACTTATTATGAATTGTAACTTTGTAGCTATCTTTTTGGTTAATTATTATGATTTATATATATAACTTTTATTTCAAAAAATTTAAAGCTTCTCCACTATGTATGAATTCACGATCAAAAATTTAAAAGTCTGAATCTCGAAATTAAGTTGAGTAAATTATAGTACCTCAAGAGATGGGATGTTCCCAGGGTAGTCACCATGTTTGCCATGCAGCTGCCAACTTTCTCTGCTGCAAAAACCATAGCAATTGAATAGAATATTTTCAGTCAGTGGAAGCCATGCATGCAAAAGAAAGAAAAAGCAGACTTAAGGAAAATGAAAGCCATCTTTTTATAAATTACACTCTTATTTAAAGCTTCCTATCTTTTTCTTTTCTATCTTTCTTCACTTAAATTATGATATATGACCCCTTTTTTGCTAAAGTTGCCACCACACATGTGATGTGAAAGCCACATTAACTACTAAAAATCAAAACCAAACTTCAAGGAAGTTTCAAAAAATAGCTATAGACCTTTACCCTTTGGTACCAAATTAAGTTTAAAATTTAAATTTCTACCTATGGGACCATTTTATTACTAGCTGGATTTTATTTTATTTCAACTTTAGCACTAATTTTTAGGTCCTCTTTGAAATAGTTATGTGAGCCCACAAAATCCAAAAGAAAGAGATATGTTCATTAATTAATTCCTAGACTAATTTTGTCATTTATGGTAAACATATATTTCCAAATCTTTGAATTTCTCATATTATATTCTTCTTTAATTTAATTAATCATTTTCATCCATTGTTGCCGACAAATGGAACATAGCAATATTATAATTCCTCCCCTCTTCGGAAATTGCATAGACGCGTACACACCACCATTTCCAGATTCAAACTTGTGATGTAAGATTCAAACTTGTGATCTTACATCGGATATGTTGTTGTTCCTTTTTCTCTTTTTTTCTGATCATCTTTTAAACATACATATGCTACAACTTTTTAAGATGCTCTGGCTTACACTTTAAAGGAGAATCACTTGTCATTCCTGGCTATGATATTTTCAGCTTATAAAGTTTTAAATTCTTTTAAGATTTTCAATTGTGTAGTCTATAACTTTCATCTTTGATTCCCCTCATGACCCTTTCTTGTTTCTTTTTTAACTTCCTTTTAAGTCCATCCAAATAAAAGACCTAACAAGCCACAAATTTATTCCTTTTTTTTTTAATTAAAAAAAAAGTCCAGCCAAGTATAATAAAAATAATACTACTCAACAAAACAAATCTTATGGCCTAGCTAGTGGACACTTCTTTTGTCGAATTTGTTAACTTTGGAGGAATACAAATTAAGAGTTCTCACGTCATACGTGGGGTTCTCAATTTTCCTTTTGTATGTTTTCCTATCATCATTAGGATCAGAATCATAAACTATTTATAAATAAACATGTCAAGTTACACAATACTAACATTGTTTACGTGTACATGTCAGGTGTGACGAAATCAGAAATTTTAATTTACTAAGGATATTCAAGATACATGTATATTAAAAGTAATTTTTAAACAATATATACAGTATAATTTTCCGTGAACGAAAAAGGTTCTTACCTTGAAGAGTTGCTCCAAAGACCATGATAATCTATCTCTTGAAGATGCATACTATTTTTGCCTTGTTGATCAGATAAATCAGACTTTCTTGAATTTTCCATGTCAGGCATTAAATCCTCTGAAGTTTCCCCAGAAGACCCATTATCGAATACCTCAGATTGGCCTAATTAACAAATTCACATTAAAATAAATAAATTATTACTATAATTTCTTTATATTTAATTTTTTTTAAATGTTTTTTTTTAATAAAGTACAAATTAATGATATTATAAGGTGATGGATATATATAAACCTGAAGAAGCTGGAACTGCTGCTCTATCAGTAGTCTTAACCGTCCTATACATCTGCAAATATATATAATCGTGAACATTAATTTTATATATATATATATATATATATATTCAGAGTTTAAGTTATACACATTATTTATTTAAAAAGTATCTATGATTATACGTAATCTTGAAACTAAGACAAGTTACTTACTATAACGATAGTAGATTTTGACTAGACTAATGTATGTATATACTCAAGCTCTTAAGCACAAAAATACATAGTACTAGTATGCATTAGTACAGCTATATACATAGGGGAAAAAAGTAAAGAGAGAGTGGAATAGGCCTTTCCTAGTACTGTAGACAAGGTAGCTTGATGGATACAATTCTTAGTAAAGTACCTCCACATAAATCATGATGACTACCTTTTTGCTTGTGCCCCATCTACTTACCATACATGTATGTTAATATGCATGTATGTCCAGATTTTCATACATAAACACATGTACATTCACAAATTAACTTGCACACATGGAGACTTTGAGTGTGCACAAGTAACACTTAAACTTGTATAAAATTAAACAAGTAGACACACGTGTCTTACATGACATAATACACTTAAGACGCCACGTTGGACACAATTGGCTCGTAGGGTGCCATGCAGGACGAATGTGTTTATTTGTTCAATTTTATACAAGTTTAAGTGTCTACTTGTGCACACCCAAAGTTAAAGATCATAGTTGTCAGCTAACGTCAGGTTAAGGGTCATGTTTATTTATATATTATGCATTGTGATTTTACGCACTTCGACACATAAGCATATGCACAGATAAAAATATAGTTACAACTTACACACGGAAATATCAAACATTGTTAGTATTAAAGTGTACGTTTAGTGTGTTAAAATCCACAAAAATGAGATCGATATCATTGTGACATGATTGCGTTGTACTTATTTCGGATAGAAAAATAACATTATTTTATTGTGAGGATCTGTAACCTCCAAAATCCTTCTAAATTACGACAAGTCTTAATTACTACTCTAAATTTTGCTATTTGATAATCTTTATTTTCGTGCCATCTCATCCTAAAAGAATGAGATCCACGTACTATCACGTGAGATATACATTTAAAACAAATAGTTGAGGTCTGATTCTTTGCTTCTATTCATCTTCACATGCCTTAAAAGAGAGTATAGTCACTCTCTTTGTCACATCAGCATAATATAGGAGGTAAAGAAAACACGTCTAAACAGTTTAGAGTGATCTTTAGACATTCCGCACTAATTTATTAGTTATCTCATTGAAGAGTGTCTAAACTTGTCTGGCTAAGCTGCAACCCACCC
>NW_006239512.1:148998-153288 GCF_000226075.1 Solanum tuberosum | reverse complement strand
CCACCCTACCCACCGGCCACCCCACCCCCACCTTATACATTCTTTGGTATTTTGTCTGTCTCTAACATTGTATTATTGATGAATCATTATGAAAAAAGACTCTTTCCTCTGTTATTGAACCCCTTTTTCTCTTCTTTCTTTATTATTACTATATTCTTCTACTACAACTTCTACTGCTACTACGTACGTACTTAGATAAATGGTTCATTCTCCAAAGCAAAAATAAAACACATTATAGCCTTTGCAGAGCCATCAGATCTACTATCTAGACTAGGCTAGGTAGCTAAGTATAGAATAAAAAAACAAACAAAATTGAATTTTTTTTAAAAATGGTACATTGGAATTTGAAATGTCTGTTGATTTTAGACATTTTCTTCTAATAATGTTGCCTTCTTGTACGAATTCTAATGTAAGAATTAAACTTTTGCGAAGACTCCAATTTTGTTTTGCACCCACAGGAAATGCAAACTAGCTAGTAGTATCAAAATTCTATAGTCACAAGAAAATGAGTTGAAAAAATGTAAAAAAATTTACCTGTAAATGGGATTTAACATGTGCCAAAGTGAGATCTTTCACATCCATTAGCTCAAGAACTGATTTGGGTGTTGCTCCTATAAAATCCCCAAAAAAACAATGAAATTAGTTGATAGTATAATTAAATACATATTACTTCAAAGATAAAATCTCATACTTTAAAAAAAAAAAAATTGGTGGTAGGGAAGGAGAAATCTGGAAATCGAACTCTCACCGACAAATTCAGTTAAACACTCAACAAACATAATTTAATTTAGTTTTGCATATGTATTTATGGATCAAGATGAAAACAATAACAAGTTCATATGAACCTTCAATGATGAGTTTATTGTAAGTGACAAAGAGGTCTTACTGCTACGATCAACAAAGATTCAGCCATTTATCACTCTGACGAGTGAAAAAAAAGAAAAAAACAAAGTACTAATAGAAGAAGAAGAGATAGAAAAGAAGCCTACTTTCATGGCCACCCAAGAGCTCAACAGCATGAACAAATCTGGCATGAAGACTACTAGTCCATCGCATACGTGGCGCTCTCATGGTACGTTTAGGAAACCTTGATAAAAATCTAGATCGCATTAGCCCACCTTGATGATTAGAGTGATGAAAAGGGATAGTTGTTGGTGAGGAATTAGGTATAGTTTTGTTACTATTGTTATTAAAACTAGTAATACAATAACCAGAAGAATGTATAGGTAATGTAGGTGTTGTTGCAGTAGCAGTAGTAGTAGTAGTATTTTCAAAGGTTTGGTGAGCAAATATTGGGTAGTTATTATGATGATGAGAAAGAGGAAGAGGGTTTTGATGGTACAATGGAATTCCTCTTATAGGTCTCAAGAAACTAAGTTGTTGTTGTTGATTTTGTTGGTGGATGAAGTTGTTGTTTTGGAGGGGATGGAAATGGGAAGAGTTAATTAACTGAGTATGAGAAGGTTTATAATTAGGATTAGATAAAGAAAGCCCAAAAAGAGTATTGTTGTTATCAGGTTTTGATTCTAAAGCTCTTCTCAAGAAGAATAAGTTCATCTCATCTCGATCAGTATTGTTATTATTACTACTCGTTGTCTTCCATGTTGTTGTTGTTGATGATGATTTGTTGTTTGGAGGACTTATTTGTAAAGATAAGTCTGGTTGTGCTGGGAATAGCTCCATATATATACTTCTTCTCTTTCTTTGCCCAAGTGCGTTGCGCTTACTAGCAATTTATGTTGTTGTTGTTTCTTGTGTTGATCAAATGAAAGGTAGTAGTAGTAGTAGTAAGAAGGAATTTGAGATTGAGTTTTAGAGAGAGAGAAATGACAAAGGATGAAGATGAAGTGAATGGTTGTTTCTTTTGTGTGAAGTATATGTGAGAAAATGACACTTTGAGAGGCTAATGTAGGGTAAGGGGGTGTAGGGAGTAGAGAGGAGATTGTTCCTTTTTGTGGACGTGGGGGTAAGATGAGAAAAGTGAAGAAAAGATGAAGAATAAGGAAAGTTAAATAAGTTTTTGGTGAAGAAAAAATAAAGTTTTGGGGCTTTGTTTTCTTTTTTACTTTTTCTCTTTAACCCTAAGGTCCCTAGTGGAGTATTCTTTATGGAAAGAAAAAGGAAACTAATTTTAGTGTAAGCTTTAACGTATGCATTTGTCGCTTAATACTAATTAATTTTCTAATTCAACAAAGCTATATATATTCACTTGACCTAAATATGAAGTACTATTAGACAATGTCCTACTCTTATTGTGTTAGTTCAATTCCTACGGACATTGATAGCTGACTAATTACTTGTAGTTACGGGTCCTAGTTCTAAAATGTTTTTATATTCTTTTCTGTTATATCGATTCATACGAATAACAAAATGTACGATTAATTCTTGAGTCGATATCCCTCGTGTTCTATTATGAAGTATTTAAATTATGTAAATAGGAGTGTGTGTGTGTATATATGACCATTATTATAAGGTTATAAGTTAATTTATTATTTCAGAGATTTATCTATAGATGTTTTATAAGTAACATGATCGTTCAAACTTTTTATACCATCGCTATTAAAATTTCAAATAAAACGTTAACCCAATAAATGGTTGTTGGTAGAAAAACAATAAATACTTAATGTTTCTATATAATCATATGAATTTAATCTGTTTAAGTGAAAAATTAATAATAAGAATGTGTATTAATTAATTGTATGATTTATTGGTAATAGTGGTCAATGATTACGTGAATTGCTTAAATAATCTCAATCAGTTGCTCCCTTGCTGATACTTTCAACAGTTATTCGTTCTGCACTTGATTATCCAACATTAAATATATGTGTAATGTATTTATCCAACTAATGTAAATATGAATGTGAGTGAGTTTTTACCCCCTTTTTAACTCCCTCCCCCAACGAACCCTAGATTTGTAGATCTTACAATTAACATGAAATGATTAAACATAAAATTCGACCTACTAATAGCTGAAAATCACCTAATTAATTATGGTAACACATTTTGGTTAATTTCATTGGGATAAGATACAACTCATAAATTATTTGCCGCTTCCTTTTTACACTAAAATTGATTTCCTACAAGTTCAGTGTACTTTGGAAAGGCCTCAGCCAAATGGTCCTTCAAATTAAAGTCAATGAAAAAGTTAAAACTTCAATTTATCTTATTCTTTGGCCCTTCAATTTTATGGACTATTTTACTTTGCTCCAAATCATTTTGAACTCATTAGGATATAAGAAACTATCTTTAAATGTAACTGTAGACAATAAAATTCGCGTCGAGAAAACAATAATCAAGAACGAAAAAATTATCGCAACAATCGTTTTATTATTTCAAAGTGCGAGTGTTACAAACTCTATGATTCCTTTGAATTCGCCTTTGAATATAAATTCAAGGGCTCTTGAGCTTGATCTTGAATTTTGTTCTTGTTCTTTGACTTTAATCTTGGATTCAAGGGCATTTGAAGCTTGTTCTTGAATCTTTGATGAACTTAGACTTTACTTTATCTTGATATTGAACTTATTCTAACTTTAACTTGATCTTGATCTTGAACTTGAACTTTATCTTGATCTTGACATCTAGTTGAATCCAAGGTCTTTGAGCTTGATCTTGAATCCGACGGTACTTTGATCTTGATTGTTCTTGAACTTGAACTTTATCTTGATCTTGACTTCTAGTTGAATCCAAGGGCTTCGAGCTTGATCTTGAATCCGGCGGTCTTGATCTTGATCGTTCTTGAACTTGAACTTTATCTTGATCTTGACATCTAGTTGAATCCAAGGACTTTGAGCTTGATCTTGAATCCGACGGTCTTGATCTTGATTGTTCTTGAACTTGAACTTTATCTTGATCTTGACTTCTTCAAATCTTCAATTCTTAAACTTGAACACTTGAATTCTTGAACTCTCGAGTTCTTGAATTCTTGTAACTCTTGAGTTCTTAAATTCTTAAACTTATAGCTTGTAGAGAAATTTGTGGCTTTTGATCCACAAGCTTTCTCTAGCTTTTTATTTAGAATTCTTCGTTCTCTTTCCTAAATTATAAGGACCCCTATTTATAGTTCTAGAATAGGGGAGTTGCGATATGAAGAGGACTACCTTTGGCCAATCAGACTTAAGTGGCATGGCAAAAGGGCTTTATGGAGCGGGTTTTAATTAAATCTATATTTATTAGATTTAAATAATTAACTCAATTATATTAATTTATAATATTTATTTGAACTAATATATTCATAAATTTAATATAATCCGAATCATTTTATAAATTTATATTTAATAAATTTTAAATGAC
>NW_006239512.1:146298-148775 GCF_000226075.1 Solanum tuberosum | reverse complement strand
ATTTGAAGACTTCAACTTGCATACTTGGAGATTTTTGAAGACTTCATCTTGAAACAACTTTTATTCACAGGGATTTACCCCCATTGAGTCACCACCATTTGGTGCAATTCTGAAGTTTTATGAAAGATTACTCATAGCTTTAACTTTCATGTGATAGATCAAGGGGGAACATGTGGTTTTTTGACACTTGTGCAACTGAACTTAGAATATGATTCTAAGCGCCTACGTACCTCATTGAAGAGGATCAAGTCACAACGTAGTTCTGGGAGAGTGTTTTTTTTTTGTGTCGTACACAATTTATACTCTTGCGAGCCAGGAGTGACATGCAGTTTAGGCTCGTACCTTAAGGAGCAACTTGAATGTGTAACTCTAATTTGAAGAGCTTTGTGACATACACTTTAAGCTCGTGATTCAAGGAGCATTTAAACTTGAAGATTTAACTCAAACTTGAATATTTAAGTAACATACAATTTGAGCTCGTGTTTCAAGGAGCATTTCAACTTGAAGATTTAACTCAAACTTGAATATTTAAGTGACATATAGTTTAAGCTCATGTTTCAAGAAACATTTCAACTTGAAGATTTAACTCAAATTTGAAGAGTTTTGTGACATACAGTTTAAGCTCGTGTTTCATAGGAACATTTCAACTTAAAGATTTAACTCAAATTTGAAGAGTTTTGTGACATACCGTTTAAGCTCGTGTTTCAAGGACATTTCAACTTGAAGATTTAACTCAAATTTGAAGATCTTTGTGATATACAATTGAGGCTCGTGTGTCTAGAAGCATTATAACTCGTAGTTTAGGCTTATGCGATGATGAGCATTGTAACTTACAGTTTAACCTCATGCGTCAAGGAGCGTTTAGATATACATTGACTCTTCAAATTCATCTTCGGATGCAGACTTGCCCTCACTTTGGGGTTCTTCTATATCTTCATCTTCATGAGGTCCATAGACAGAAGATCGTTGATCTTCTTTTAAAGTCAGGCTTAATTCCATATCATGTGCATGAGTTACCAACTCTTCGAATGTATTTGGCTTTAATCCTTGCAAGATGTAGTGAAGACCCCAATTCATGCCTTGGATGCACATTTCAATGTTAGAAGTTTCACTAAGGCGATCTTTGCAGTTGAGGCTCAAACTTCTCCAGCGATTGATAAAGTGGACAACTAGCTCATATTCACCTTGACGAGCCTTTGTTAGTTCAATTATGCTAACGACACGTCTTGTGCTATAGAAACGATTGAGGAACTCTTGCTTTAACCGCTCCCAATAATTTATAGAATTTGGTTCGAGATCTGTGTACCAATCAAAGGCATTTTCTTTGAGAGATCGGACGAACTCTTTAACGAGATAATCACCATACGTCCCAGAATCATTGCAAGTCTCGATAAAGTGCGCTATATGTTGTTTGGGATTTCCTTTGCCATCAAATTGTTGATAGCCCTCAGGCATTTTCAAGTTATCAATTCTTTTTGTGTATATGGCTTGGTATATGTGGGAGAAAATTTGGATGGAGACTCAGATTTGTCTTCGATAGCCTCTATGATAAAGTCCTTCAATTGATGAATGGGAATCATCAAACCTCCAGCGGAGAGATGAATCTCTTTGATCTTTGTTTGCTTTATGCAAGACGAAAGAGAGTCTCTAATTCTAGGAAGCTTCAAAGATTCTCGACTCGATCTTCTTTCGATCATGTTGTCCATCTTATTTGTTAGCTTGGAAAGCTTAGCATCTTGTTCGTGAGCACACTTTGTCAAGCCTTCAATTGCTTTAGTCAAGCTTGCTAGTCGTTCTTCTATAGTGCAAATCATTTTAATATTCTTTTATGCTTGAAAAGTTGAGATGAGATGTAGAGATTGTCCCATTGGGCGTGCCAGTATTTGTAGACAATAAAATTCGCGTCGAGAAAACAATAGTCAAGAATGAAAAAATTATCGCAACAATCGTTTTATTATTTCAAAGTGCGAGTGTTACAATCTCTATGATTCCTCTGAATTCGCCTTTTCGAATATAAATTCAAGGCCTCTTGAGCTTGTTCTTGAATTTTGTTCTTGTTCTTGGACTTTAATCTTGAATTCAAGGGCTTTTGGAGCTTGTTCTTGAATCTTTGATGAACTTGGACTTTAACTTTATCTTGATATTGAACTTATTCTAACTTTAATTTGTCTTGATCTTGATCTGGAACTTGAACTTTATCTTGACTTCTAGTTGAATCCAAGGGCTTCAAGCTTGATCTTAAATTTGGCGGTCTTGATCTTGATCGTTCTTGAACTTGAACTTTATCGTGATCTTGACTTCTAGTTGAATCCAAGGGCTTCAAGCTTGATCTTAAATTTGGCGGTCTTGATCTTGATCGTTCTTGAACTTGAACTTTATCTTGACTTCTAGTTGAATCCAAGGGCTTCAAGCTTGATCTTAAATTTGGCGGTCTTGATCTTGATCGTTCTTGAACTTGAACTTTATCTTGACTTCTA
>NW_006239512.1:143304-144151 GCF_000226075.1 Solanum tuberosum | reverse complement strand
CGGAAACTTGTTGATCTCCTCTTTCTCCTCTTCTTCTCCTCTTCTTCTCTTCTTCTTCTCTTCTTCTTCTCTCAAAACCCTCACTCTCACTTCTTTTAAAATGGTAAAACTGATCAGCCTAACACATTTATATAACCAAAATAAAAGGCTAGGGAAAAGACCAAAATACCCTTAATTTTCCGGACGGATTCCTTGCCCAACTGCCCAATTTTCAAAGACCATAACTCGCTCATACGAACTCGGAATTGAGCAAACTCGGCGGCGTTAGAAAGATCATTCCACGAACTTTGTAACCATAACTGGAACTACTCCTAACTCATCCTGAGATAGGACTTACGACTGCTCAAAGTTGGCCAAAAATTCACTGATTTTCATACTTAGCCAAATTTCCAAAACTTTAAAATTCTTTCCAAAAATGAAAATTTCCAATTCTAAGCCTCTTCAATTATTTCACATTGCCGGATGTTACAATCTTGAATCCGGTGGTCTTGATCTTGATCGTTCTTGAACTTGAACTTTATCTTGATCTTGACTTCTAGTTGAATCCAAGGGCTTCGAGCTTGATCTTGAATCCGGCGGTCTTGATCTTGATTGTTGTTGAACTTGAACTTTATCTTGATCTCTTGACTTCTTCAAATCTTCAATTCTTAAACTTGAATTCTTGAATTCTTGAACTCTCGAGTTCTTGAATTCTTGAGTTCTTGAATTCTTAAACTTATAGCTTGTAGAGAAATTTGTGGCTTTTGATCCATGAGTTTTCTTTGGATTTTTGTTTAGAATTCTTCGTTCTCTTTTCTGAATTATGAGGACCCCTATTTATAGTTTTAGAATAGGGGAGTTGCGATAT
>NW_006239512.1:136096-141999 GCF_000226075.1 Solanum tuberosum | reverse complement strand
TTGAACTTGAACTTTATCTTGATCTTGACTTCTAGTTGAATCCAAGGGCTTCGAGCTTGATCTTGAATCCGGCGGTCTTGATCTTGATTGTTGTTGAACTTGAACTTTATCTTGATCTCTTGACTTCTTCAAATCTTCAATTCTTAAACTTGAATTCTTGAATTCTTGAACTCTCGAGTTCTTGAATTCTTGAGTTCTTGAATTCTTAAACTTATAGCTTGTAGAGAAATTTGTGGCTTTTGATCCATGAGTTTTCTTTGGATTTTTGTTTAGAATTCTTCGTTCTCTTTTCTGAATTATGAGGACCCCTATTTATAGTTTTAGAATAGGGGAGTTGCGATATGAAGAGGACTCCCTTCGGCCAATCAGATTTAAGTGACATGGCATATGGGCTTTATGGAGCGGGATTTAATTAAATCTATATTTATTAGATTTAAATAATTAACTCAATTATATTAATCCATAATATTTATTTGGACTAATATATTCATAAATTTAATATAATTCAAATCATTTTATAAATTTATATTTAATAAATTTTAAATGACTACAGTAACTTTTATTCTAATATTTAGTTATTCTACCACATTTTCTCAAATCTTATGAATTATTATTTTTTGAAAGAAAAAGCCGTTGTAAATTGTAATGTGCACGTACGAATTTCTTAGGGATTTTCTGTTTTAAAAAATCCAAGTGCTCATGGTCAATACAAAATCTATATTCAGTCAAATTATTAATTGAATTATATAGACCAGTCTCATCATGACATGAAATGCTTTTTGGTTAATTAATTGGATCAATTATAAAAAATGGGATGATTACGATTTTGAACCATTTGACCATCTAGCTAGTTTATAAAAATATGTATAATGTGTATACAATATACATAATGTATACTTTATATTAAATATACATATAATTTATATCTACATACTGATAATATATACGTATAATTTATATCGATCATATTGATAAATTAGTTGACTAAAGAATAATATTAGTAACTTTCTCATAAATAATTTGGCAAGACAAAGAATACAAAAGAAAAGAAAAATGTAATAGTACTCCAACTGTTTGCCCAAATAAAACACACATCATGATTGGTTTTACATTGAATTTAATAATCAAATTTGAGAAATGGTAGATTAATTTTTGTATATATATAGCGGTATGAACACATCTATCAAATTGGAATAACTCCAAAATTTGACCTACCAAAATTGTATTTTATTCTTAGAGATTGAGACATGTAGTACGTAGTGTCGTCTCAACGATACATATACTTACAAGATTTCACATTTTTCCTGGTGTCTTTTCTCCTAACAATCCAAGATTGTGAAATTCAAATTGTTTCTTAGTTTTGAAATTGTTAAAAATTATTAAGAACGACAAAATCTGAATAGTACTTTAACATAAAAATGCAAAAGAGTATGTTTCGTTCAAAATTGATCAAACAAGTTATCTTTATTTTAAATCGTAATAGCTTAGTCGGTTTGGTACCTGAACTTTTACATTGTTGGTAAGGATTCAATTTCCCACCTTTATAATCCCCTTCCCAACCCCCAATTTTATGTTGGGTGGGGATGGGCAGAGGGTTGATGTTTGAAAATTCATGCAATAAATTATTGCGATATTAATTTCTAAAGCTAAGAGAAAATTGAATTTGTTCGAAAAATAATAATAAGAAAATGAACGATTACTTTGCTTCCTATTTTTTCATCCTTACAAATATTACATATGCATATCGATGATCAAGACTAGACGAATTTTTAGCAGCCATAATAATAACGATAATAATATATCGATAGGCAAATTATGTGGTGCCTAATTGATGGTCCATTTTCTTTACTAAACATATACATATTTGGTCCTATATATTGATTTCCTTTATAAATTGACAAGACTTTAGAATTTCGAATCAATCATTTTCTCACAATAAGTCCATATCTAACATTTTATGATCACCCTGAAAGAGAGGGAAAAGAAAAGAATTTACCAAAAAAATTTAAAGAGAAATATATTAATTAAAATTCTGTATTGACAATTGTTGACAAGTTCTTACTTCAAGGTATATTTACATTCTTCGTTGAAAAGAATCATGTATAGACAAAATATTCATGAAAATTCAACTAACAAAAGGTTTTGTGTAAAATAGTCTATATATGTAATTTTGGGAAAATAACATGGTCTACCCAATTTACTCTTTAATTTGTTCTACCTTTTGCATAACTTCTTTGTAATAATACTCATAAATTCAAAAATTACTTGAAAATAGTGTTCATGTGTACTACAAGACCTATATTCATTTTTTTTGTTAATAAATTGGAAATGGATTTAACCTCGATAAATGTTACTTTTGGTCCATAATTTTATTTTATTTTTTTGCATCAAATTTTGAGACCAAACACCAACAAATAACGATGAATATAAATCTATAATCCAGCCATATAGTGCTGTGAATCCTCTTTGTGGATAAACACAAACAAAATTTGCGTCCAAACACTTACAAATAACGATGAATATAAAATTACAAGGAGATAATTATTTCAAGTAATTAAGCAATTCATAATATGGGATAATGTTGAACAAATAAAAAGAAGAAAAATTAGACTATTTTTATGTAATGTTGTTCATACAAAATAAGTTTGGTCCACATATATACATATGATTATCAATTTATCACATCAATTTGAAAAAAAAAAAACAAATTATGCCCACAAATGGGAAACTTTTCAATTTAATTTGATGATAAATTTATTGAATTTTGTTTACCTCAACCTAAGTTAATTTTCTGAACTGTGACAAGTATAGTAAGGGGCAAAAATTAAAGTACAATTAAATATACGTTGAGCAAACTAGAGAGATAGATATGGCAAGCAAAGTGCATATTAGTCAATAAAATTAGACTTAAAAATTATTTTATTAGCCTGACACCAATAAACTAAGATATACTCTAGCAAACATACACCTTAAATGCAGCTAATGTCATGTTTTTTGTAAAAACAAATTATTAATTTGAAGGAAAGAGTCATAAAAGTGTCTCTAACTTATAGACTATTAATAATTAGATACATAATTAATGCACGACGATTGTGCCTGGGAATTTTGATAGCAAACAGACATAAAAAAAAAAAAGAGGCCTACCCAAGAAGATACATTCTACTCTATAGATTAATTATTTAAAAAACAAGGAAGAAATCAAAATATTTATTTAAACAAACTGTAAAATAATGTTAAGTCAAGATTATTTTTTGAACCCCACAATAGTAATTTTCTTTTTTCTGGAATACGTTGAATTTATTTACCAGTTGGATTTCCTAGGCTACCCCGCAGCATCGGAAGCATCGTGCAGATTTATATTAAGAAAATACTTGGAAATTTTAACCTAAAGTTAATCTTCTTTTATTTAAATATTTTCTTATAAATTAAAGTGTGAGAATATACATCGCTAAGCTATGGTTAAATAATAAAAACCTTCATATTTGATCAAAGTTATCCTTTGTTAGTAAGCGTTTTAGCCCCACTTCACAACGCGAATCAATATTTAGTCAAACCTTCGATGTCGATAACAAACCTATATATATAGTCAACTATTCCTCGGTAACGAGAAGCGTATATATTACAAATATTCCTAATTGTGAAGATTTGGATTTTATATATATATAGGTTGGAAGCATCCAGGTTACGTTTATCAGTAATCAATTTGTTTTTTACTTATATTGGCGTTCCTTGTTTCAAGCTAATTCTCAGCTTCCCTAGGCATTGGACAATAGAAGGAATCTTACATTAATACCGTTATTTCTTTAATCATATTCTAAGCATATATGCTAATTATTTTAATGTTATATCTCTATAGTTTTTACGAAATAAGAGAACGTTATTAAATACTTCGGAGACAAAATCAAGTGTGTACTCGAGCGAAGTACGCTTCATTTAATTATTTAGGTTTACATTGTTTTAATATATATTATGTGTTTCAAGAATGATTGATCTGACAATACCATATATGGTGCAAATGTTGAGCGAATTCATGATATCTTTTTTATTTGGGAAAAAAACTTAACTATACAAAAAAACACCTAAATAACAGCTATCTTTTTTTTATGATAGTGATGTCTGAGTCAATTTTGACACACCTAGTTTGACTAATTTCACGGAACATCTATCACCTTCCATCAGCAATAGACACATGATATCTTCAAATTAATATATCACTACTAATTAGAAAACGGATTTTCGGTCATTGGTCAATTAATGTTGACTTTTCGAAGTGAAAAGGATATGGTATTTTTTTTTAATCAAGTGACCGTGAAAATGAAACATAGAACGTGACTACACTAGCTAGAGATTGGAATATTTTGCAAAATTCCAATAATTATTATCTTAGTTTTGAGATATTAAGCTTGTTTGTTTCCTATAAGTAGAACCGTTAAAATGGCTTAGCTCGTGAGGCCAGCCTAATCGAACTTGCTAATCAGTTCGAGTTGAGCTTTATAAAAATAAATAAATTAAACCGTTCAAAAATTGGGATGTTTAGGTCAAATTTAGTCTAGGGTCATTGAATTTGTGACTATTTTTCAATTACATACAAAAAAGTGGCCACTAGTTGCTTTAATTTTGTCACTACATGAAGGTTAGCATGTAAAAGTTGGTTATGCTAATTTCATTTTTTTTATAGTGTTGGTAGAGTTTATTCGCCGCAAATTAGTTTTTTAAAATTCAAAGTTTAGTCAATTTTGGCAAAGATCTTAAGTGAATGTTGTTGTTGCTACTTAATTCTTGTACTTCTTCAAAGCTTCTGATTTGAATTTGCGCTCTGTCAAAGCTTAATATCAAATTCGAAAATTTGAAAAGCCAGAATTTAAATTCATACATACAGATCTAAAGTAGGGCTATGTCAAAGCCTATCTTTAGATCTTAGGTCTGAGTCAGGGTTATTCTAAAGTTAGGCTCTTGTTGAGTCCAACTGCATATCCGTGATGAGCTTAAATTTGAGATCATATAATTAATTTCAACTTTAAACACCAGTATAATTTATTTAGATGACTAAACTTCAAAAACTCTGACTTATTTTAGATAGAAGTTTTAAAAATGGCTATTTGTACACTTGGCCCTCACGAGGATAAGGGATCACTACGATTGTAAGGCCACAAAAAGTGTAGAACATTACGAGGACAATGAAAACGAAAGAAATTTTAATAAACCAACATTTAAATAGGTCACTATGGTTGAATGACATGATTTGGAAATTATTATAAATTAAATAAACAAATGGGTCAACATGTTCATTCAGTAGCCTAACTTTGGGCCAACAAATGGCAGCAGTGAATTAAGTAGAAAAACATAAACCTAATTCCAAGAAATCACATTTGACTTTAGTAAGGAGTTAATATGTTTGATGGTCACTCAACTATCAACTTTTTTCACAGAAAGTCACTTAACTTTGATCTTCAACTCAAAAGTCACTCAACTATGAGATCTTTGCATACAAAGTCACTCAACCTATTTAATTATTTTTTTCATTAAAATTTGTTGATGTGAAATTTTTTAAAATTTTTTTAAAGAAATAAACATATATCCATTTAAACCATTTAATAACCCGCCCACTTGACCTAACCCACTAAAATATAATATTAACACTTTTATTTTACTCTTATTCTCCAAAGTTATTTTCTTGGTCTCCCATTCTTTCTCCTCTGCTTCTTTTTTTTTTTCTGTTTTTTTTTTAATTCTCAATTTCAGCCTTTTCTTCCTTCTTTTAGTAAATCTTAGTTAAATAGGAATTAGATTGTGATTAAAATATTATTAGAAGGATGCAGGGTTGTACAGGGAGAGTTTATTAAGAGAGAATCCATGGAAAAGCTCCGGATAATGCGAGTTCAGGTTCAACCAATATCGAGAGA
>NW_006239512.1:123222-135882 GCF_000226075.1 Solanum tuberosum | reverse complement strand
TGAAAATTTAAAAAAAAAACAGAAAAAAAAAAAGAAGCAGAGGAGAAAGAATGGGAGACCAAGAAAATAACTTTGGAGAATAAGAGTAAAATAAAAGTGTTAATATTATATTTTAGTGGGTTAGGTCAAGTGGGCGGGCTATTAAATGGTTTAAATGGATATATGTTTATTTCTTAAATTTTAGTTAGAAATAAAAATTTCACGTCAGCAAATTTTAATAAAAAAAATAATTAAATAAGTTGAGTGACTTTCTACGCAAAGATCTCATAGTTGAATGACTTTTGTGTTGAAGATCAAAGTTAAGTGACTTTCTGTGAAAAAAGTTGATAGTTGAGTGACCATCAAAAATATTAACTCCTTTAGTAAGTATTGATCATGAGTTGTCAAATAATATATTGTAATAGATATATCATGCAAATATATATGGTACGTGTGTACTGTGTTCTAATTGTAGTCTTAAATGCTCTACTAGTGATGAATAGTTATAATCTCAAATGTGCCTCAATTATTTGATATGGAATAATGTTTATGATCTTGTACAAAATACAGTCATTATTACTTACATACTACATTTTAATTAGTTTCATGAAGTTTCTTTTAATTTTGGCATTGGCTAGCTTTGAATATAACGTGATAAGTTCAACTTCTTCTTTTTTTGACGAGGCAGCATCACCAAATGCCATTGAATCCTATTTTGAAAGTTAAAAGGTCTTACTTCAGGTTACCTTTTGCTTCGTTTCAATTTATGTGACATTGTTCGATCGGACATAAAATTTAAGAAATAAGAAAAGATTTTTGATAATTGTCAAATTGTCTTTATTAAAGTCACTTTAGTGCTTACTTTTAGTTAACTTGTACGAAGATTCAATAGTGACTCAAATTATGAATTTTTTTAATTTTTTGTTAAGTAAACGTTGGGCTTGGAATTTGGATCATGGACATGAACTTTTTTCTTCTTTTTTTCGTTTTTAATAACACACAAATATATATATCGATGCACATAAAACTTCAGCTATCCTGATATATCGACTAGGTTTATCTCATTAAAAGAGTTAAATATGACAATCATCTAACAACAAAAAGTAAATATACGATTATACGTACGTAATCCTTGTTTCATGTGCATTAAAAGTAAACACATTTATCTTTCTTTTTTTCATCTGAATTTCAAACAGTTAAAAAAACTTCTACTTTGACTTTGGTCTCACTACAATGTAAATATTTTCTCAACAAAGTAAAGAACGTATCCAATTTTCACTAAGTGTAACGACTATACAAAGTTTTTATAAGCAAATTCCAGCTTGTGCGAATATATATATATATACTATTTAAATTTGTTCGATATAAGAGACCGATTGATGACAATAATATCATAATAAAACAAAAAATGAGTGTGGAATTTAATCTTTTAAGAATAACATTTCACAAAAAAATGCATTAAATTATATTCTTCAAATATTCAGTCAAGCACTTACAGATTCCACATGCTTAACTTGGAAAAAGAGATGTTTAGAATATAATTGACACCTGAATTAAACAAGATGCCATATAGTATATATGATAATTATATTTTTATTTTTATTAATAAAAGATCAATAATCACAGTTAGAAAGGAATCTTAAGAGCGACATATTTTCTTCTATTGCATATTTGACTAAATAAATCTTAACTTATTAGTGCATAATTTTCTTTTATTGACTTTGTTAATTAGTTTAGCAAAGAAATATGCTATTTATATTAATCACCTCTCTATATAGGTGAATTTATAATTTTCACTTCAATCTTTATGATTTTATTATCGCTTTACTCATTACTTTTTAGAATTATGATTTCAAAATGTAATATTTATTGAAACTTTAATGATATTTAATTATACATATATTTAAGCTCTGTATTAAATATTGAGTTCAATTAAACTCATAATTTATTAGCGCTCTACATCCACCATTGTGTCAATAACAATCATAAAACTAAGTTACAATAAGTACTCATACATTATATATATTCATTTTGATTTAAAAACCGATTTATATTTACACATTACACCGGACATTACTTCCAAAAAGAAATCTTTCTTCAAAATTCAAATCAAAGAAAGATTGGTTTATCTCTCTCATAATTCGTTGATCAAATTAATGATTCTCCTTTTAAATTAAAAACAAATATGTCTTGCTTAAAATATAAAGCAAACATACAATTAAATTAATGAAAGGAAAAAGAGTGAATAAATACTTGTTATATATAGTGCACAAAAAGAACTCTAACTTAAATAGGAAAAGATATTGTCCATTAATTCCTTAGAATTTTATTCTTTCAATGACTTAGCCAACTGGGAAAAATTCTCAAACCAGATAATTTTTAGAAATAGACCCTACAATTGGTACAAGACTAAGAAAGAAAAATCATATCATTTTCAATATATTCCCTAATCTATTAAGACATTTTCCCATGAGAGAATGATACAAAATAACTATCCTTCCTTTACAAGCAAAAAAGATAAATATTCTTAAAGTAGACTTGACCATACCTGAATAAATAAATTAAAAAAAAATTAATTAAGGTATGATTTGTTTTCAAATAAATGAATTTTTTGGTTTTTCGCTCGGTATTCCGAGCCTATATTGGAGCCCGACTAAATTCGAATTGCACACTACAGAGCTCATTAGGGATGGTGCTCCCAACAAGCCATATTCAAGGCTCAAACCTAAGACCCGATGAAATAGTTTCACTACTGCACCATAACCTATGTTAGTAAATTAAAGTAATAATTGACGCTTTTTTTTTTCCAACGTAGGTATAGGATCTTTTTAAATTATAAGACTAGCAGAAAATGTCAAAAAGTTGAAAACATATTGAATCTTTTATGAAGAATTTAAATAAACAAGTGAACCTCTTCGAAATGCCATACATTTTTAATGACAAAGACTTGAAGAAAATTATGTTCAGATTTTTCGACAAGAACCCATTAACACTTTGCTTTTAATTATTCTTGATTCTTTTTATGACCCAAATAGTTTAATTCTTTTTTTAAAAAACCAAAAAAAAATAAAAAATATTGTGAAGGTACATAATTATATTATTAACCGATAAGTTCACTAATCAGAATAACAATGTACTACTAATGGGACTTATACCTAACCATTCAATATTATAAAATCTTCAACGGAATGGGAAAAGAAAAACAACGATCTCATAGGGTGTGTTCAGTACGGACGAAAATGTTTTCCAACTTTTCAATTGGCCTTGTCCTCTCCACCGTTCAACACACCATCACTCCATCACTTCCGTAGCCAATGGCAAAGCCATGAATTTGGCAAAGAATGTACAAGTTTTCTTATCAGTCGTGTTACAGATGTGCAAAGTTAAATATATACACTCATAATAGCTAACATTTTAACCTCTATACATCACATAATTTTTTAACAAAGCTTGTACACCGGACCACCCTTCGCCTAAGGTGGCCCCATCCATCCCATCTACACCACCCCACACCCCTATCCCCCACCTCTCGCTTATTAAACACGATAACATCTCCCACCAAAGTAAATCTAAACCAACTCTCTTCATAAGCAAAGTTGCACCAAACGTCAATATGTCTCCTCAGGTTAAACACAAAGCAAAACATACAAAACTCCAACACACTATTATGTGAAGAAATTGCCCAACTAACAATCCCCAAGCCGTATCAGGTCCCAGCTTTCCGACGTCCAACACGAGCAACAAAACCAGCCTTGATAGGAGCAACTGATCTTCCAGAGCCACACTGTAAGAAAATAAACAAAACAAAAACAAGTTAACATGAGAAATAAACAATTTAAAGCTAACTTGTTTTCCATTATTCAATATTTTCCTAGTACCCTTTCCAAATTGGAAAAAAGAAACAAGAGAGGAGGAAAAATGCAAACAATTTTTAAAGGTGATCGTGTAAATAAGAAAGCAGCCATTTTCCTCTTTTTTTGAGGTAAAAAGCAGGCAGGCAGGCAGGATTGAAAGAGATAGGGAATACTAAAGCCTTCTTGTTTTTTGATTGGTTAAGAGATGGGAATAATAAAGCATTCTCGAGGGTAGAACAGATATCACATGATCAAAAGCATAAACAATTCATTCAAGAAAAGCAACCCATAAAAAAAAAAAAAAAAAAAAAAAAAAAAACAAGTAAAAAAGAGTCACTTATTTTTTTGAAAAATATTTTCCACGATAATATTTTCCTTTGTAACGGACACACTCATAGTTGTAAAACTGACCTTTCTTCTACAATAGTAACAGAGAATTATTGAACGACAATCCATAGGGCATTTTTATTGTGATCTATTAATGGTTGAACTCTGGTCATTGCCCATAATTTTCTCATTTTTTTTCTGTAGTTCCATTTCCTTCAATCAAGAATGAAAGAAATGACATTAGTAGTTATTGAGGTGGGGACATTTTTATACAACATGCAAGTCCAATCAATCAAAGAAACTCACGGACAGAAACACTGATCCAAATTGGGACAAGTAGTAACATTCATTTACTTACTACAAATTAGGAATGGTAGAAACTATACCAACTCTTAACTCACCATCTTTGTAATGTTTGTTACCTTCATCAACCTACAACTATGTCAAACATCCTTAAGTCATGGACAGCCTCACCTGGGAACTAGCACACCAATAATTTTACGAGATCGAGCTTTTCCTGAGTCGTTGCTCACATGTTGTTAATACAAACCCTATATCTAGCAGCTCAATGGCTCAGACATGCCCTTGATGAGAACAGCAACATGTAGACTCCTATAGCCTCATGAGAAGGGAAAAACTCGAAGTGTGTGAATGAAGTGTTACATATAATTGGCATAAAGCCAACTGTACACACAGCTTGGACACAAGCTCATACAAACCCATAAATATTGGAGACATGATCACCAAACAGTATAAGAGAAAAACGGAGAAACAAGAATGTTACACAAGGTGAGCAACATTCACACCAGCAATAGTATAGACCAAAAGCTGATGCCGTGAGTTGGGCAATTCACAGTATCCCAGTTTTGATGCATTGCCATATACCATCTTCATGGATACAGTTAGAAAGATCTCTTACAAGACACACACACACACATATATATGGATCAAAGGCAGAACGAGGATGAAATATAAACTTCAAAGACAAACTTTATAAGCATTCATTTCAGAGAGTAGCTGAAACTAAACTGTTAAGCTAGTTCGAAAAAAGGAAACTAACTACTTTAGGAATCCATATTCTAGGACAAAAGATCAGATGTTTTACCATCACATTACTGTAGGAAAGGAAATCCAACAATCTAAGCAATCTCACTACAACAGAGAGAAGGTGTTCCACATAACGGTTACTCGGTCTGTGGCTCTAGCCAATGGAATTGGGCAGTATTTCCTTTGAAGGCAGCACTTTGTGGCTCTTGCTTTGGCTGAACCAATTCAATGGGTTTAGATTGTATCTGCCAAAGAGAAACAAAATACAAAGAAGTAAACAAACAATAAGATAAAATAAATAAAAAGTAAAAGAAGGAACACTTCGGCTCATTTGACTTTGCAAAGAAGAAAAGATGATCTCGGCATAAACCAAGGTAACTGGATACCAATTTCACTCCCTTGTAAGTAACTCATGCAATATGTAATTAATTTATGCGGAGTGATAGAATATAGATTGAGAAAATGCAATTATTAACAAAAATGGATTAGAATACCTAAAATAGTGCAAATACCCTTACTTATATCCATTTTTACTTTAAAAAGTAAATATAAGCCAGCTTACTTGAAAGTAAAGCATGTGTAATAAATATAAGGCAGCTCTCAATTTAGACAGCAAGTCACTTGACATGTAACTTCACAAATTCTCAAGATACAAGGCACAGGACATACCTTGCACAGCAAACTTTTCATTGTGGACTTCAACAGAGTATCGCCTACGATAAACCTCAACCGTTTCTCAAATTCATCCCTACATATCTTCTTGAACTATCAATGTCGGAGAAGGAACCATAAGAGAAGAAAATCATTAGAACAACAAGATGAAATACAAAAATTCAGGTGTAAAATGAGAGGAAAAGATTCTGTATGTATACAAAACCTCAAGCAACTCAAGATTTCTAGTAACATGGTTCATTTTCTCGGCAGTTACTTCATTGGAGATTGCATCAATCAACAAGGAAAATGGCACCCCAAGGGACTTTGGAATCCTCGCAGCCTCTTCTAGGGCCAACTTAACCAGTGATATTTGATAACGATGACTTCCCTAAAGATGAAAATACAAAAACTGTTACCTAAAAAGATCTGCAGTTAATGATGAACAGATACAATTCCAGCAAGGCTGCAAAACAGACATGTTTCTTGTAGGACACGTAAAACAGAAATGTTTCTTGTGCGACAGATGAATAATACCGGTGTTTAAGCACGTGCAAGAGCAATTACTATGCCTTTGCAATGGTGGATGCAGATTATTTGTTGCACCACATACCTTATACTAGTACTTAACAATTGCAAACCCGTTAAATAATATCAAACTGTCATCTAGAGAGTACTTTATCAAGTGCCTATGTCATCAATGATGTCCTAGATAACTAGCATGCATCTGAGGAAGTAACTCAACCATTGATCAAGAAGATAAATCGATACAATAAATATACGCAGCAAACATGTCAAAGCATATAAAATAACTTTCTGTTTTTTGATGTTCACTCATTTTGCCAAAGAAATTCAAGACATGGTCTTTCGAATTAGTGAACTTCATGTTCCTCTTCTTTTCCCATTGTGCTTGATTTCTTTAGAAGTTTTTCAAAATCCTAAATTTATTTCAAGGTCATATTATCAGACAGTTCATTTCGCTTTTGTTGCATGTCCAACACTGTCTCTCCACAACTCCCCCCATCTTTCAGTTCAATGAAGATCATATAATCAAATCCCCCCAACTACCTAAGTGTACAATATTTGTAGCTTAACTTCCCAAGTCCTTCGGAAATGTATTTGTGGGTACCTGTTCCACAGGGCCCCGAGGACAAGTATTGACACCTGAGACATCAATCCGACTATCATTTCCAAAGTGGGGTCCTGTAAAAAGTGTAGTAGCGTTAATTCAAGTGCTGCATGATTTTTCTATGAGAAATATTTAAAGTTTTCCGCAATTTTTAAAATGCTAAAAATATTTAAGTTGACAAGAATCCTAATAAAAACCTGAAATCAGCAACAAACTTGTCACTTTCATTTATTTCACAGATCTAGAGAACATTGAGAATTTCACCTCATAATTCTTATATTCAAAGTTTTTCCGGAAAGCAAATGTCTCAAAGGAAATATACTATAATTGATCATAGTTTGGAAAAATAAGAGTATATAGTTGATAATATACCGTGTCTAAACCAATTCTCCTATTTCACTTCCCAATCAAATGAATAATCCTTAACTAAGGCATAAATACTTCTTGTTACTTTGAAATGAAACAAATGTAGCTTGCTATACTTTCGACACACTTACTAAATAACTAACTCTTATTGCCAAAAGACTAACTAACTTGAAATTCAATTTTAACTCCAAAAATTCATTGAGAAGAAATTGGTTATGAGGAAAACTAGGGCCCAAGTACAGTTAAGACACTGTATTTTTTTCTGGCATTTGACTTTCACAAAGATAAAAGTGAATATGATACTTCTGAAAAGTTTAACAAATAAGGGTGAAGTTTCCACTTCAAGGAAAGAGAGGTGGGAATGGCCCGACATGAAAAGAGAGAGTAATGTGAAGCAGGCTCCATGGTTGTAGACACTAACAACAGTTTCAAAAAAAATTGTTAGAGTTATAAGGCCTATACAGATCGTGTCATCCTGATGCTTCAATATAGGAACAAAGTGGACATTACCTTCAGCTCCTGGAGGAATTTTGAAGCTCACAACACACACTGGGTATATATGTGTATTCAAATTCATATTCCAAACAACATAATGAGTAGGATTCTCGAGATCATCAACTCCACTATCGTATTTTTCGTCACTGGGATGCCATTGTTCAGATCCGCAGTGCAAAGGTTCCACATTACCCAAAATTACACGAGCAAAAACCATGTAATGTACGCCATTTTCATCAGCATCGCAATTAATAGCACTGGAAGAGAGGAAGAGAGGAAGAGAGATAAAATATGAAGGTTGATGTTAGATCCTCAAAGAAAACAATAACAGACATAAACAAGACAAAAAAGAGAGCTTTCTTTGTTAGTCATGTGGAGATTCATATTACGAATCATACAAGAATATAAGTCACTCCTTTTCACTGAAAATAAAAGAAAACCTACAGCATTCTTTTCTTTAGGGATTAGGTATTGTTTTCCTCTTTTTCTTTCTGAGGGGGGGAGCCATCAAATGATTAGGAAGTACCAAATCAGAAAAAGCTTTTAATCTGATAACTGACCACAGTTTGACCTTGCTGAAAATGCAAAATATAGTCAGTTATGAATGATGTTCGATAAAGAGAATGTATTCAAACCTTTTGAAGGCACAATGGAGAGCACTAAGGTGAACTCCAACTCCAAATTTAGGCCTATACTTAGGTCCTCCAGGTGCAAGGCCGTACTTCATAATTGTAGATATCAAATCTTTGGAAGCGGCAAGCCAAGCATATCGAACATTTGCGTTTCCACGATATTTTTGCGTTATTTCAACCTGCTTCTCAAAGAGTTCCAAGTGAGTTCTCAAATAATTACTAGAGCATTTGGTAATTTTGATCTCATCCTTGTTGGGGATAACATTCATTCCCATAATAAACATATTTTCGACAGATTCTGCATTCACCAATATCAGGCTAGCTACTAAGTCAGGAGACGGTGTTTCCTGGTTCTGTTTATTTTCTGCAACTTGTTCCATTTTTGCATCTGATTTTTTATAATCAGCAAATTCTTGACTGTCTTTAGGAGGATATACTTTAATCCTCTTATAACCGATATTTGACTCTTCCACATCTTCTTCCAAATTACGATTATCCAGTCCATTTAAGTCAATGTCAAGTTGCAACTTAATATCAGTTATCCTAGCTGGCTCAGTTGTCATGAACTCTTCAGTTCTCTTTAACAGGGTTTCAAAATTCCCATGCATTTCACTACTGATAAGATACGACTCAGGGAAGAAACACCTACCTACTTCATCTATCCAGGCAATAGGTTTCTGTAAACCATTTATCATATCTATTTGAACCATATGTAGAGTATCAAGAATTATATGAAAGTCACAAACTTTCACCTCAATAACAGCCTTTTTTGCCTGAAAATCTTCTTTAACTATAGGAATAATATCTTGAGGGAAGTCGGTCCATTCACCGTTCTGATAAAACAGTACACGTTGAGGCAGTCTGCTTCTCTTAAAGTTCAGGTAGTTCTTGTGTACAGATTTCCTGAGATGTGATTGACAATTAGACTCGCAGTCAACGATCCTTTTCCTCTTCTCAAGCTTGCTATCACAGTTAGATTGAATTGATATTTTCTCACTGCTGGCTCTAAACAAATGTGCCAAATTCTGAGAAGCCACTTTACTCTTTGCTCCAACCACAGTCCTACGGCCACTATCTAACAATCCAACCCCCTTTGGTTCCATTTTATCTACAGATTAACTATCGATTTACAAGTACCAAACAAAAAGGCTAAATACTAATAGTAAAAACCATCTGTAATAAATTTCCGGGAAGCCACATCATATAGAAGAAAATGCAAAACCTAGCAAAGAAAAACAAATAGGAAGTCAATCAGTCAAAAAAGGAATCCATAACAGCATCTTCATGAATATATCAGTTGACTGCAACTTAAAGGGCTTTGTCCAGCTTCAATTTTTTTAGAAAGCAGATACTCGACAAATTGAACAAAGGCATTCCATAGAAATATAGAAGTCCATACATATGTTATTAAAGCAACCGATGCCAAGTGAACACTTGAATAGCTAATTGGTCTAAGTTTCTAACACAAAAGTATACATCATACTTTACCACAGGAAAGGTGAGAAGACAAAACATTGAAATGCATCCAACTGAAGTCACAAACCATTTACCATTTTTGAAAACAAAGATATATTATATTCTAAGAGGAACAATAAAGTGTGCACAGAACATAGGTTAGTTTGAGATACTAACCAACTTCTGCACTGCACGGCAATTGCTGTACAAGTCAATTTTTTCCATAAAGTTGGTGTAAAGTCAACAAATTCTTACCTTTTGCACAATGTAAGCTAACAGAGATAATCTAATTGGCCTCCTCTGAAATGTAAATTTTGTCAGTTTCCAAATCAAAAGCAAATGTACAATTCATAAATAGATGTTTGAAATCAAACTTCTGCACTACAAAGCAATAAATAATAGGAAAAAAAACAATAATTTTTTTCTGAAAAGAAAAAAAGAGAGGTCAATGTTCTCCATCAGTATTTTTCCTAAATATATTGATCCCACATCATAGTCCACCATTTCTCTTCTCAAAGAGAGGAGATTTTTCTCTATCCCAATCCACACATCCCTTCGTCCTATCATATTATTGTATGCGAAAGACATCCTTGCTTAGAACTCCCCTATATATACACACGCATATACACACTCCCTCCCTCTCTCTCTCTCCCATTTTACCTGTCGTTTTAACTCAAAAAATTTGTCCCAAATAATTGTAACTTAAAAAATTCATAAGTAAAGTTGGCAATTGTTTCCAACTATAACCCTTAACATTAAAGAAGTAGTAGTTCTTTTTAATACTGCTAAATCCTCAAAAAACATTTGAGAAATACTCCCTAGGGTTTGAACTCATTCCCATTTCAAGACTACTCTAAAAACTTTCACGAATTTAAATTATTAAAAAAAATGTAGGTTTTGAAAAGATCTTTCACAGATAAACACCACCTACTATTCAATTTTTTTAACTTTGATTTTCTCTACCAAACCCTAACTTTCAAATCACTAATATAATAAAAAAAAATCAAATTTAACCTCTTAAACTCCGCCCAGTCTAATACCCACCATATAAAAAGGCAAAAAAATGGTAACACCAAATAGGAAATCAGTCATAAACAAGCAACTAAACTCAATTAAATCGTAAAATTAAACCCAGAAAAAACTAAAAATGCAAGCGGATACTCCCAGAAAATCAAAATCAGGTAACAACATTTCCAGAATAAAGCAAATCGAAACAGATTAATTCAGATCCCTAAACTTTTACAAGAAAAAAAATCATAAACAAAAAGGGATTCTTACCACGATAACAGATATCCTTCATTGATTAAAAAAAATGTTATCAAAGCGCAGAGCAGAGAAAACAAAGCAAAGAAAAGCTGATTAGCAGATGATATCAGTGAAAAAATTAGTAATTTTTTTTGTTCAATTGTTTTGTGAAATTCAACTACAACTAAGAATGATTTTATATATAAATACAATGGTTTTGAGAAATTCAACTACTAGTATACAACATTAATTACTGGATTATCCAAATTTTATTACGTTGTAGACTTTGAATATTTGGGGTTTTATAGCTTTGCTTAGGCGCAAAGAAAAGGAGGAAAAAGACAACGGCACATAGAGGGAAAAAAAAAACTACTTGGCCCTTTTTTGTTTTACTATCTAAAATGGAGAATATATAGTTTTCTATAGTATTGATTTTATTTTTCTTTAATAAATTAAAAATTATGTAAATTAGTATATTTAAACAATAGAAAATTTGGTGCTATTTGTTGGAATGAGAAAAGTAAATTATTATTTTTCCAAACTTGAAATAAAAAATTAAAAAATTGTTACTATAACAATAAATTCATACACATTATGAGAAAACACAATATTATGAGATCATATTGATCACTCGTAATCATCAATATTAATTGTATTAAAACTTGTGATAGTCTTGTAAATTCATAAACTAAGACCTTAGCAAGAAAAAATGCTTGGAGCACATTGAGGGGATGAGATTGAAGCCACTAATTTCAAGTGTCATATATGAGGAAATCCAACTTGAGACTAGAAATTCAATAATCAGGTTCAATGGAAAAAAAGCGAATCATATAATGACTCGTTAGAAATGCACTAATATTAATTTGTATTCTCTCCTTATAATGTAAGTGCATCTATCTTGTAATGATTTGTGGAGGTTGAATTTACGAACTCTTAGGGTGTGTTTGGTATGGAGGAAAACATTTTCCAATTTTCTCATGTTTGGTTAGCCTCAAATGTTTGGAAAATGTTTTCCGAATCAACTCATTTTCCTCAAATTTAAGGAAAATGACTTCCCTTCAAAAATTAAAAATCTTAGGGTGTGTTTGGTATGGAGGAAAACATTTTCCAATTTTCTCATGTTTGGTTAGCCTCAAATGTTTGGAAAATGTTTTCCGAATCAACTCATTTTCCTCAAATTTAAGGAAAATGACTTCCCTTCAAAAATTAAGGAAAATATTTTCCAAAACTCTCCTCCAACTTTAAATTACATCTTTTTTTTTGAAAAAAATCAAATTTTTTATCCCTACCCCCACACCTGCCCCTCCCCCCAAGTCCCAACCAAAGAAAAAAAATTCACAACTTAAAATTTTATTTATGAAAAATGGTTTAAATTTTAAAATTTTCGATTCAAAAGTTTGTTTTTTTAAAAAAAATTAAAAATTTCATTTTTTTATTTTCTTTAACCCACACCTACCCCAACCCTCCCCCCCAAACCCCC
>NW_006239512.1:107105-122860 GCF_000226075.1 Solanum tuberosum | reverse complement strand
GATGGCCCCTACCAACCCGCCCCCCTCCACCCGTAAAAAAATAAATTAAGTTTGTTTTTTAAAAATATTTTCAATTTAAAAAATTATTTTTTACTCTCTAGTAAAAACAAAAGATATTTTCTCAAAAATATTTTTCATTCATAAAGCAAACACTAAAAATTATTTTTCGAAAAATATTTTCTACCCACCAATCAAACATGAGAAAATAAGTCAAAAATCCACTTGTTTTTCTCCATACCAAACACACCCTTAATGAAAGTTTTTATCTTGTATAAGTGGGGTGTCATAATTATAGGAGCACCATTGGCAAATTTCACATATGTGAATGTAAAAGTAGGTCACTTTCCATGAAAATGCACTTGCTCTCAAAAACATCATGAAAATCAGGATAGCACGAGGCAGTAATGTGTTGGATATTAAAGTTTATGTCAACGCCTTGGTTATTATATGTAAATATTGATATTTCATTTCCCTTAAGTGGCATAATTCATGTTTGAGAGTAATACTGACTCTAGAGTAAATGTTATTATTTTACTAAGTAAATATTCATATAGAGCATATTTTCATTATGTATAATAGTCCCTCTTCAACTAAATTAGTGAAGAGCTCTCTTATTTTAATAGTAAAATGATCAGTGGGATTGTTGGTCCTTTTACATTTTAATATTATAAATGCAAGATGAAGTTATTATCCTTTGACTAGGTGAATCATATCAATTTTCTTTGTGATATTTGTGTCTCGGTACTTTCATCAATTGTGATAGAATGTGGTCATTAGTTATTTGTAACTTTTGTAATCTCTCACTCATTATTCACTTATTATTCTACCTAGGATTGTTTATCTGACAGATCAGACGAATAATTTTGCTTAACCATTTGGTCTATCAATTATTAATTTTTAAATGTACGAATCCACTAGTCAACTGACAAGAAATTGATTGGTTTGATTCGGTAATGGAATAGCAATAATCGAACGATGCATCAGATTAGCAGCCAAGCTTGAGACTTGGGTAATTGAGTAGCCCAAATTCCTAATCAGAGAACAAAATTGAACAAGAAGAGTCGAAAATTAATATTACTATTAGGGTTAGTAGTTATAAAGTAATATAATAATAAATACAACAAAAAAATAAATGTGCTTTGAGTTTTCAATTTAGGACTAACGGTATATAATTATATATTATGGCAAAATATTAAACGAAGCTTTAATCTTTAGGGTTAATATTATATGTTTTTTATTAGTTTATATATCTAGAGTAAAGGTGTACGTATGATAACTCTTAACGGCTTAATTGTTTACCAAATAAGAAAATTGAGTAATTCGTTCCCGCACCGATTAGCCGTTAATTATGAAATTTTAATTCATTCACTATCCGTTTATCCGATAACCCAATACCAATAAGCCAGTGAGCTAATTTTATATTGTTTTATCGATTACAATTCGATGGAGCGGCTCAGAATCTCAACCTTGGTGTATGTGTACATGAGCAGAATATGGTAACGTATGTGCTAGCTAAGGAGGGAGCAACCAGAGGGACCCACGATGCCCCTAATTTTTGGGAAGTTCCTCCACTGTGTGCCAGAAAAGCATTACAAGTAGACATCGACGAAGCTTTTTTTTTCTAGGAGCATTACGTTTTGCAAAACGTTAACTCAAAGGTCATACCACAATCGAACGTTTAAATATAGGGGATCCCATCCAGTTTTGTATTAGATGTACGCTTTCTGATTTTCTAAAATGAAATTCGTGATTAATAAAAAAACTCATGTTAGTAATTTACTTATCCCATTTACTACCTCATAATCTTCCTATTCATTGTAAGGAAGAATTCCTCATCTATAAATACTAATGCTCTTACTTTTGTTTTGTAGAGAAAAAAATATAGAGTAAGAAAAGATGAGAAGCATTATTGTGTTGAGGTTCATATAATCATACTGTGAAAGAGAGTTGAAACATAAAAATATATATCTCATAATACACCAACAAAATCAATAGGAGGATGTCATGTCATCTAAATTTAAGCTGATGTTAGAAATATTTATTTTAGGAGTAAAGAAGAGAAAATAAAACCATAGAGATTAAGAGTGAGATTCAATTATTCAATTTTGGGAAAATGTGCATCAACCTTCGATTTGGTTCAATTTTTTTTAACTTTAATTTGATTTAATTTGATATTTTAATTCAGTGAAAATAAGTGAGATAAAATAAGAAGCAAATCAATCACTAAAAGTCTAATAGACTTTAAACATTTTAATATGCAGCAAACACACACGCATATATATAGGGATAAGGGTCTGAAAAATATCCCAACTTTGATTGAATTTGCTGTTGTGACTAAACTTTCATGAGGACCTATTACCTTCCTAGACTATTTAATACCGTATTTTAAACATATATATTTGCCCACGTGGACATAAAAAATAATGCAAAATTATAAATAGTAATGTGTCCACGTGGGCACATATATATCTTTAAAATACACTATTAAATAGTTCAGGGGTTTAATTTTAATTTTAATTTTAATTTTTTGTAGAACTTAAAATAATAAAAAGGATTATTTTCATGATGAAACAGGACCAAACATCTACTTAGTTTGGTTCATTATTTGCTTAGTTATCTACTAATGTTTGTATATGGTGGGCATGAATATCGAATCGGAACGAACTTATTCAGTTTTTCGATTCTTTGGTTTGGATTTTGATTTTTTTTCAAAAGGTTCTATTTTTTAATTTGGTGTTCGATTTTAAGAGTCACGGTTCTTTGATATACTAAAAAAATTAAACACTTATTTAAAAGATTTAAAAAAAAATCAGATTTGAGCCCAAAACACCAAGCTCATATACCTAATTTATTCCAAATTATCAACAGTCGTCCTACCTCAATTCTTTTTTCCCCCTATTTAGTACTACCTGTGAACTCCAAAGCAGTAATTACAAATCTGAGAAGAACAAGTGAGAACTGCTACTATGTATGTTTGTTGCTATGTATATATGTTGTGTGGTGTGCACCATGTATTTAATATATATATATATGGGATAAGGCTCTGAAAAATACCTCAACTTTGATCGGATTTGCTGTTGCAATACTAAACTTTCATGAGAACCTATTACCTCCCTAGACTATTTAATACCGTATTTTAAACATATATATTTGCCCACGTGGACATAAAAAATAATGCAAAATTATAAATAGTAATGTGTCCACGTGGGCACATATATATCTTTAAAATACACTATTAAATAGTTCAGGGGTAAAAAATACGGTATTAAATAGTCTAGGGAGGTAATAGGTTCTCATGAAAGTTTAGTATTGCAACAGCAAATCCGATCAAAGTTGAGGTATTTTTCAGAGCCTTATCCCATATATATATATATTAAATACATGGTGCACACCACACAACATATATACATAGCAACAAACATACATAGTAGCAGTTCTCACTTGTTCTTCTCAGATTTGTAATTACTGCTTTGGAGTTCACAGGTAGTACTAAATAGGGGGAAAAAAGAATTGAGGTAGGACGACTGTTGATAATTTGGAATAAATTAGGTATATGAGCTTGGTGTTTTGGGCTCAAATCTGATTTTTTTTTAAATCTTTTAAATAAGTGTTTAATTTTTTTAGTATATCAAAGAACCGTGACTCTTAAAATCGAACACCAAATTAAAAAATAGAACCTTTTGAAAAAAAATCAAAATCCAAACCAAAGAATCGAAAAACTGAATAAGTTCGTTCCGATTCGATATTCATGCCCACCATATACAAACATTAGTAGATAACTAAGCAAATAATGAACCAAACTAAGTAGATGTTTGGTCCTGTTTCATCATGAAAATAATCCTTTTTATTATTTTAAGTTCTACAAAAAATTAAAATTAAAATTAAAATTAAAATTAAAATTAAAATTAAAATTAAAATTAAAATTAAAATTAAAATTAAAATTAAAATTAAAATTAAAATTAAAATTAAAATTAAAATTAAAATTAAAATTAAAATTAAAATTAAAATTAAAATTAAAATTAAAATTAAAATTAAAATTAAAATTAAAATTAAAATTAAAATTAAAATTAAAATTAAAATTAAAATTAAAATTAAAATTAAAATTAAAATTAAAATTAAAATTAAAATTAAAATTAAAATTAAAATTAAAATTAAAATTAAAATTAAAATTAAAATTAAAATTAAAATTAAAATTAAAATTAAAATTAAAATTAAAATTAAAATTAAAATTAAAATTAAAATTAAAATTAAAATTAAAATTAAAATTAAAATTAAAATTAAAATTAAAATTAAAATTAAAATTAAAATTAAAATTAAAATTAAAATTAAAATTAAAATTAAAATTAAAATTAAAATTAAATTTTTATGACCAAATATATGTATAGGAAAAAGTTTAAAATTACCCTAAATATTTGAGTCATTTTCCGAAATGGAAAGGAGGCAAGCAACAAGTGTAGGCATATCTGGTCACAATAAATAAGGCAATGAGGTTAGAATTTTGACCGTGTTGATTGCTGCCTTCACAAGTAGAGTAAACAAAGTCCGAAAACCTCCATCGTTTCATAGCCTATAAAATTCATTGAGCTACCCCTACTTCACAAATCATCTATATACTTAAAATCTACTTTTCGAGATATGCCCATCTAACTATCTTTTTCTCTCTGCGCCGTTGTATAGAGGGAAGTAGCGTTCAAGATGAGTTACAACAACGATCCGTAAGTTTTTCTTTTTCTTTTACCAGAGAAGATAAAGGGTTAGGTTTCGATTGTTTTGATTTTGATTTAATGTTTGTATTTGCGTTGTTTTTGGTGGATTTGGGTGTTTTTTTTGGATGACCCTTTTGGTGATGAGATGAATTGGAGTTTCTGATGATGAAATTGTTCGGGATTTTGGGGATTTTTGGTCGGTCTGGGTCGTTTTTGGATGACCCATTTTTGTGATAATTTCGAGTTTGGTTTTGTGGTTGATGAATTGATCCAGATTTGTGCTGTTTATTTCTCGGTAGGTTGTTTTCTGGATGATCCGTTTTGATGATGAGTTGAATTAGGGTTCTGATAACGAATTGATCAGAAAGTTTGTGGCTTTTTGTGTCGATTTTGGATGACCCTTTTGGTGTGATGAGTTGAATTAGGGTTTCCAATAATGAATTCATTGAGATTTCTTGTGGATTTTTTTTGGGTGTCTGTTCCTTTCTTATGATCCATTTTGAACAACAGCTAAAATAATGGTTTCTAATGAAGATTTTGTGTGGAATTTTTTGTATATTTGTGATTTTCTGTGGGTCTGTCTTGTTTGGGATTGACCCTTTTGGGGGATGATCTGAATTAGGATTTCAGATGGTGTGTTGATTGGGATTTTTTCTTCTTCCAGGTACATAGATGAGGAAGGAGAGGCATTGGTGGATTTCGATGAGGATGTCCGATCAGATAACGAGCAACAGGAACAATTCCTTGGTGACAATCTGGACGTTGATGATGCATGGAATCAGAGACAGCGAGAACGGTCACCAACCCCGGTATATGATGATCTTAACAAGTCTAAGCCCAGGAAGCGGTTGATTAAGAAATCTTCGGCTAGAGAGAACACACCAGATATTGGGCTAGGAGATGAGGAGGATGCTTATGGTGGTGCTGCTGATGATGACATGACTGGCAATGTGCGTGATGAGTTGGACGGCGGTGGTCCTTCATCGTCCTCTGCCGGTGGTGGAAAGAGGAAGAGGTTTGGCATGGAGTTTAGTGAAGAGAAGAGGAAGGAGAAGAAGGGGAGAGAGAAAGTAGAGAAGAAATTTAAGTTGAGGAAAAATGGGGGTTACTCTGGAGGAAGCAGGTTAAAGGACCAGGAGGGGGATCGGGAGATGAAGGAGATGTGGGATACCATTGCTGGTGGTGACTCTGAGGTTTGGCCCATTATCTCTGTTGTTATCATGTTTCGAATAGTTTTGTAATTCTTCATGTATCACAAGAGACTTTTTTTCTTTTCCTTCTTTGGGGATCCTGACTTGAATATGAGTTACTGAAATTTCCTTGTCAGGAAAAGCAAGTGTTACTAATGTTGTTAGTTTTGTCTTGGAGCTAATAGAGTTGAGTGGATATCCAAATTGAAGGCAGTTTGGTTTTAATGACATGTTTGTGATGGGTTCGTTTTCAAATGTAGGATGACCAAGAAGGTCCGAAGAATGCCGATGATGATAACTTCATTGATGATAGTGGTGTGGATCCAGCTGACAGGTATGGAAGCGACAATGAACCACGGTCTCCCAGCAATGCTCCACAGGTAGAATTTTGGATCCTCGTAGTTCGTTCCTGCTATATCTTCTATCATCATTTCCCAATATTGCGGATGCTTTATGAATGGTGTTTAGTAAAAACCTATAGAAGGGTGCTGATTTTGAAGCTTTCTTGCTTTTATCTGGAGTGCTTCGGCGCTTGTGAAGCCAATTGGTGGTATGGATGATATATTTGTTCTAATTTGATTCTTTTCAGGCTGAAGAAGGGGAAGAGGATGACGAAATCAAGCAGCTCTTCAAGGGAGGCAAGAAGAAAAAGAAAACTGAAAAGAGTGCAGCAGAAATTGCATTGCTAGTAGAGAATGTTATGGCTGAGCTGGAAGTTGTTGCAGAAGAGGATGCCGAGCTGAATAGACATTCCAAACCTGCTATAAATAAACTAAAAAAGCTCCCTCTTCTCATAGATGTCCTGTCCAAGTGAGTGAGCTTGTCATTTATTTTTCATGGCAGTAACTGAATTTTCTTTTTGGAGGCTAATAGATGTACACTCACACTTCCCAATTTCTCAATTTGCAGGAAGCAACTTCAGCAAGAATTTTTAGATCATGGAGTGTTGACTCTTTTGAGGACTTGGCTTGAACCCCTTCCAGATGGAAGCCTGCCCAACATAAACATTCGTGCTGCAATCCTAAAGATCCTTACTGATGTATGACCATGCTTTCTAGATTCAACTTAGTGATTTATCTGTTGCAACTTTGCAGTTAATGTTATCTGACTTGACACTTCTATGTTTCGTGATGATCATGTAGTATCCAATTGATCTTGAGCAGTATGATAGAAGAGAGATGTTGAAGAAGAGTGGTCTTGGAAAGGTACCTTTCACGTAGAAGTAGTAGCGTAATAGCTTTCAAGATGGAGGCACACGGGGGAGACTTATTGTTTACTTGCTTGATGTAGGTTATTATGTTTCTCTCGAAGTCAGATGAGGAGACTACATCTAACAGGAAACTTGCTAAGGATTTGGTTGACAAATGGGTAAGTTGGATTTAACTATTTATTAGTTTCTTCTTTCCTTTTGTGAAAGGAAATATAAAAGGAGGGATTCTCTGTTGGGGGTCTGGGGATTAGCTTTCTCCATGTCTTGGAGTGTGAATAATCTTTTGTCTCCTAAATTGCTGAGTTGGTTTTCAAGTTCATTACATTATCTTGAGAATATATTAGGCAACATCTTTCCAGCTTTAGCTTATTTTGTCATTCAGCTATATACCTTTTTTCTGTTTTTCTGGGGAGGATGGAGACTGTAACTCATGCTGTGTAGGTAACTATGTATTTGGTATTTCGATATAAAATGGGGTTATAGGATTTTATTTCTTTTTGGATAGGTCCTCTCTTTTTAATAGAATTATCCTTATATATTTATAATTACAGTAGGGCATCTTGCTACTGGCAAATTTTTCACCTAAGAACACAAAAAAATATTTTCTGTATTTGGTTATTGCACAGAATAGGTGCATTTCAATGTGAAAAAGCTGACATTTGATTGTTTTTGATCCAGAGTCGACCAATATTCAACAAGAGTACACGGTTTGAAGACATGAGAAATCTGGAGGATGAGAGAGCTGCTCAATACAGGCGGCCCTTGAAAAAGTATCTAATATTTTCAGTTCTTCTACTGGTCCTCATATCAGTTGTAGTCTGAATCTTTACCATCCATAACTGTATTTTCTATCTTGTCACAGACCCATGAATAAAGCATCAGGAATGGAATCCAGAGACGATGACCTTGACTTGGCTGGATATTCACAGTAAGATGTTCTGACTTTGCACCTTTTGATCCAAGTATTTTTGAATTGGGTGCTGTGAGCTGTCTGCTGCATCCTTATTTTTTCTCGTGGTTTAATATGCTTGCAAATCTGCAGAGGCCAAAAGTCTGGTCAGTCATCTGGTAGGCAACTTACATCAAGGCCTGAAGCAATGTCAATGGATTTTGTGGTGCGTCCACAGTCTAAGATTGATCCTGACGAAGTTAGGGCCAGGGCTAGAGCAATGGTTCAAGACCAGCGCCGAATGAAGGTGTGTACCTCTTGCTAAGTAAATTTGTATTTATATTATTTTCTTCATTTCACTCTCGTTAGTTTCTTGGCACTAAAGATAAATAAAGAACTAAAAGGATCTTGATGCCTTTTTAATGAAGCTTCTTAATTTAAAGAAAGGAACAGAAGGGGGATTCTTTTTAGGACAAGGCTCCTGATATCCATATCAGAGGAGCCAGTAATAGCTTTTTGCCTAAAAAATGAAGTGCTCAATTTGGTGCTCATCTTGGAATCCCTCCTAACTTAGATACTCTTGTGAAATCCTTTAATTTGGGGGAAATGATGTAAATTATAATGCTGGAGTCTCTCCTAGTTTTGGTTTCAGTGAAAAAATCTTGTTGTGCGTGGGAACATGATATTAATCATCCTCGGGTATTCTTAGTTTCAGTGAGTGGGGTTTATGGTGTGAGATGACCCTACATTTTTCTCCTATTGAGTATAGTACTATTTTAATCTCTGGAGTTTGATTTTGTTACGATGTTATTTCCTTTGCTGCTACGTATTAGGAATGGATTCTCATCCTAACACTGAAATATTGGTATGTTCATCGCAGATGAATAAGAAACTGCAGCAGTTAAAAGCTCCAAAAAAGAAGAAACTCCAAGCCACAAAACTCAGTGTGGAGGGTCGTGGCATGGTGAAGTATCTCTAGGCTGTGTTTATTGTACTTGCCCTTGTTAGGGTAAATATCCTGTTGGCTCAGCTGCACAATAGTTCCATGCATTGGAAGATGGGTGTTCTTCTGAGCTTAGTATCTGGACAGTGGCTAATCGAAGTGCCTTGTGAATGTGGGACATGGTCACATCATTTTTGAAACTAGTTTGAGGGCTTCTAGTATGTTATGCTGATGAATCAGTCACCTTGATTAATTGGTGCCGTATGTTATCTACTTGTATTATTCCTTCCTCAGCAGCTTTCTGAGGATGTCTTCTTCCTTATAATATGTTGGTGTGTCAGCTATACCCGTTAATTTTGTTTCCCTAGTTCACAAATAAGTTTCCAAGTCATTGGTGTAATGGAAGTCATGGCTGTTGCTATGGATGATGCAACTTGGAATACTATTATTATTGCCGTTTGGCATGTATTATACTGTTTTCCTGAATCTCTTTATTATGCTGTTTTCCCGAATCTCTTTTGCTAGGGTTCCTACCCTTTCATTTGCTTGTTAGTTTTAGCTTGTGAGTTGAGAAAAAGATCTCATTCTTCGCCAGAAGGTAGAATGTACTTTTTCCTGTTTAAGACTAAGCAAAATATTTCAAATCACATGCTCATTTAGTACTATTGTTGTTATTCCTCCAAATTTACTCCCTGAGCGGTGTGGGGTTTGGACTCCTTCACTCTAGAATGGAGGTATTGTCAAGCCCCGGAAATGGAGAACTTTTTGGCAGGAAGCACTTTACCCTTCTCAATGGGCTTACCTTTGCTCGAATCTGAATTAGTTGGATTTTAGGCAAGTATTGTAATAGTTAAACCGAAGATAGAAAGACTATAAGGGGAGTAGTTGGAACCAAGTTGGTCTGGGAAATCTGATATTTGTCCTCTTTAACATCCAACTGCACCGAACTCTGCCTAGAATGCAACCACCAAAATGAATTGATATTATAAGCTTTGCTTGTATTGAAATGGAAACACAGAAGATAAACCAGACGATACCATGTTTTAACTAAATTTACTGAGTTCGATCGAATTTGTACCTTGTTTCTAATGACCTAGATCCCACCTGGAATGACCAACTCTGTAACTTGTAGTACTGCGCAGAAAATAGTGTCAAACTCCTGAATACAATTCTATTAAAAGACATGTTGATCATAACAAAATCCCTCAATTATATCAAAGAGACAAAACTCCAATTTTTATTTTAAGAAAAAAAAATATTTTTGTGGGAGGTTGTTTTGGAGAAAATGTATGTGTTATAGGCAGCCTCTCGTGTTTGAATTCAGAGCTGGCAGTTCACTTATGAATTATGATATTCTCTTTGTCAATACTTCCAATACAAATCCACTAACGGCATGCTAATTAGTAATTAGTACTTATTCAAAGGCAAAACGTATGTTTGATTTATTAGAAAAAAAAAAAACTTACCATTATCATTGTGTTAAACCTTACCATGAACAACGTGAAACTACACCTATTGAAGTTGCATCTAATATTTCTCTATGATTAATTTGTATAAAAAAACATTATAAATAATACTCCCTCCGTTTCACAAAGAATGACCTCCTTTCCTTTTTAGTCAATTTCAAAAAGAATGACCTCTTTCCTTTTTTGGTAACATTTTACTTTTTGCTTTCCACGTGACATGTTTAAGACCACAAGATTAAGGGCAATTTTGTACATTTGACATAACTTTAATTTAGGACCACAAGATTCAAAAGTTTTCTTTATTTACTTAAACTCCGTGCCAAGTCAAACCAGGTCATTCTTTGTGAAACGGAGGGAGTACTGATCTTTGGAAAATTATTGCTACTATTTTTTCGAATTGTGTGACTAAAAAGGAAACCAGGTCATTCTTTGTGAAACGGAGGGAGTACTTAACAGAATTCAATAGAACATGTTTTTTTAGTGAACTGAGAGCAAAACAAAGAGACATAATTCCAATCACATCAATATGCATTTTTCTAACAGCTAGTTTGGATACTCATTATATGTTTGTATTGTGTTAGTTTAAATATGATGTGTGATTGTAGTGTTATCTTACTTTTTTTTTTTTTTTTTTTTTTCATTTTGTCTCTATTTATTATTTAATAATCTTTTTTTTTATGTTAACTTTTTATAATAATTCTAGCACATAACTTACTTTACTTATAAATTTATCTTTAAAATTGATAATACGAAACATTATATAAGAATGATAAACAAATATAATTTAGCTAAATATTACATTAATCAAAACACTATAATGCATTATCAAACATACCTAACAAGCAACAATTAAATACTCTTTCATTCTTAACGAGAGATTTCGAGTTTGGCTCTAACGTGGTAGTTCGGATAGAATTGAACTTTTGATTGGGTAACTTTTCATAGTGGGGCGAAAATAGCAGTGAAGCAACTTTGAACACTAATAAAATGTCAAAACTGGAGTGCTGCTTGACATCGTTGTTGCCGCCATAGTCCTCTTCCTCCTCCTCTTCAAATCCCTTCAGTTCTTCAGCTTCCTGTAGACAGCTGGAATTGCAAATGCACGTTTTTCTTCGTACACTTCTCTCATTTTTTTTGCCATGACTTTATCTTTGTAATAACAATATTGAATTGATCTCCTTTGTCGATCCAATTTGCCGATATGGGCTTCTTTCAAATTCATTTTTTGATATTGTAAATTTGTGAAATTTTTGCTATTTCATCTTCTGATTTCAGTGAAGAAAAGTTATTCTTGCATTCTTTGGTTAGGTTAGGTGGCACATGGCTTTGTTGTTTTCTGATATTTCTTCACTGAGTTTATCTTTGAGATGACCAATAATTAGTGATCTTCTTGTCAATTTTAATTTAGTTCAATTTATTCGTATGGAATTGTATAATGCAGAACTGAGAGCTACTAACTTCATTTATGGACATTGTAAATTGTGAAAGATTTGATCTTTTCTCCTCTAATTTCATTTGACATTAAGTTAGTTGGTGTGTGTATTTATGTTTGCCAAAATTGATGTGAAGTTAGTACCATATTAAGCATATTAGGTTCGAAACTGAAGGCATGTGCCGGCCCATCTGATCAGCAGATGATTTTGTAGGCAGGAAAGTTCAGTTTCTTGTATTGCTTCTTTCATGATTTTAGTGAAAGTATGCTTTAAATGATTTAAGCATTGGTTTCAATATGCTTTTATTTTAGTGAAATCAAATCAAGGATCTCCATTTTCGTTGATTTTGTATCGTACTTTAGTTGTTTTGTATTGGCATTAATTGGGCATGCATAGAGTGAAATTGTTTCAAAGGATTCATATAGTCGATCGCCACTTTGTTTGGATTGAGCTGTCAAATGAATGATTGCTATCATACTTGAGTTTTTCCTTTTCTATTTTCTTCTTCACAGTCAAATATTAAGGATGTAATCTTTTTTATGATTTTTGTAATTTTGAACTGCAGTTGATCTCTGTCAAGTAAAAGTTGCTCTATTCATCCAAGAGAGAATTATAAAGAAATGGCTGTGTAAGTGTGTGTTTACTCGATCTTCGAATGTGTCCATTTGTACATGTACTTGTGTCTGATTGCAATTGCTATTTATGGTTAAATAGTGTGGCCTCTGCTCCTGGAAAGGTTCTGATGACTGGAGGTTATCTTGTTTTGGAGAGGCCAAATGCTGGTATTGTACTGAGTACAAACGCTCGTTTTTATGCTATTGTGAAGCCACTTCACGAGGAAATTATACCTGAAAGTTGGGCATGGGTGAGTGATATTTTCCGCACTAAACTGGATAATCATTTGATCAGAAGTCAGTTTGATCATTTCCTTTTTCCCTTCTTAAGAAGCACTTTTGTATTACTTTTCCTTCTTTTCCCTTTGCAAAGTAGATTGTAAACTACCTGTGTCTTTCTTATACTTTTTAGGGTTGGGCAGATGTTAAATTGACTTCTCCTCAGATGGACAGAGAAACTATGTACAAATTGTCTCTTAAGAATTTAAAACTTCAGAGCGTCTCTTCAAGGCAAGTAGTGTAATGAAACTATTTCATTATTTTCTTTCTGAATCAATGATATTTGTTATTTAAGGAATAAGCATATTAGATAATTGAATGGTTCAGTCTGTTTCCTTATTAGAAGATATAAGTGTCTAGAAATGTAATAACTACTATGTTCGTTTAATCTCAGTGAATCAAGAAACCCCTTTGTAGAATATGCAGTGGAATATGCCATAGCAGCAGCCCATGCAACATTTGACAAAGATAAGAAGGATATGTTACAGAAACTACTTCTGAAAGGTAGCGTCTGACTGTTTACTTTTGCCTTTCTATCCTGAAGATAAAGTCATTTATTGAAAATTTAATTTAATTTCCTCATTTGAAAACAAAAAGAAAATATCTCAACATTATTAGTCATGCAGGTCTTGATATAACAATCTTGGGATGCAATGAGTTCTATTCGTATCGGAATCAGGTGGTCCTCCTTTGCAGCTTACTTATATTAGAATATTTCCAATATGACATGTAGTTTATAGATCTATGTCTTAGCTTTGCTGAATTGCTTGGATGGTTTTAAAGAAAAAGTTGCTACATCGATGACTCAGTACGAATTAAGTAATCTAAGTTGAATTGTTTATGTTAATTTGACAAAAGCTAATAATGTGTGACCAAAAATCTTATTATGTTTAAAAATGACAGACACGTCAAAACTAAGAAGAAGTTCTATGGAATAATGTTTCAGTAACGTTCATCAACATGATAATGGTTTGAGTTACATAAGAACAGATTGATTTCGTAAATCTTGATGTTTGAAGTCACATGCATATCATACCAGAGTCAAAGTAGAACATTTAATTTGGTTGATACCACTCTACTTATGCATGAGCATAGGACAAGAAATAGTAGTGGTCTTCTTATTAAACGGTTGGGACTGATCAACTTGGATGCTTCCTTTTTTCATAGTTTCATGACTAAGTCAGTTCAAATTTCTTTGGTGAAGCCTCAGTTGCACAAGATAAACGTAATAAAAGACATGACCAAAGGCTTTTATTACTTTATTTTATTTTTGTTGTAAGATTTTTGACATTAATCTGTTAAATATGTCTTGTAGATTGAAGCGCGTGGACTCCCTCTTACACCTGAGTCATTGGCTTCCCTTCCACCTTTTACATCAATCACCTTTAATGCAGAAGATTCAATTGGAGAAAATCAGAAGCCTGAAGTTGCAAAAACTGGATTGGGGTCATCAGCAGCTATGACAACAGCTGTGGTTGCTGCTTTGCTTCATTATCTTGGTGTTGTTAGTCTCTCCTCTTTTTCTGAGGATCAATCACACGGAAGGAAAGATGATAGTGATCTTGATATTGTTCACGTGATAGCTCAAACTGCCCACTGCATTGCTCAGGGTAAAGTTGGCAGCGGATTTGATGTTAGTTCTGCAGTTTTTGGCAGCCAACGTTATGTGCGGTTTTCACCTGAAGTGCTTTCCTCTGCTCAGGTCTTTCTTGTCTTTCCAATTTGTTTAATCAATTTAGAGGAAGTAATGATAGAAGAAAAGATGTTACCATTCTCAAAAGAAAAGAAAAGAGATAAAAGAGATGACCTTCTCTAATTTAGCGTAGAGTGTAAGAGAGCAACAGGAAAAATGAAAACAATGGCCCTAGGTTACTACTCTTTAGTTTTGAATCTGCCAAAGACTTCGTCTCTCCTGGCAAGTCCACGCCAGAACTTAAATAGCTTTTGTCCTGGAAATTGATAATTAAAGTTGACACTCTTTCCAAATTGAGACAACTTCTAGAAAATATATATAAATCACATTGTTAATAGGCTGTTTCTGGCACCACAAGGTGCTATTCTCCTGTTTATTGTTAACTCGATAGAATGACGCTGCTCGGGTTAGTGATAGCACAAATAAAGACAGTGAGGTGGAAAAATTGCTGCTGGGCTAGGCATGAATCCAGAAGAAGTGGTACCACCTTCATGTCAAAGTAGCTATGGTGGAACTAAGTTCGGAATAACGTGTTGGTTCCGCTGGGCCTTTAGGTCAGCAGCCTGATAAAACTTGCTTTAGACTATTGACATTGGTGTGAAGGCTAAACTCTAGCTTGGTTGCTTGAGGCTCTATTTGCGCCCAGAAATATAACTCTTTATGGTTGTTTTCTTGAATTACAGAATAGGATAACAAAGGAAGCTGCAACTAAGATAGTTTCTGCTCTTCAAAATGTTGGTCATTAGTATACATGAAGCCACGTTGCCAAAAATTCAAACAACCTACTTTCTAGTAGTTTTTTATTTTTATTTTTATGAGGAAAAAATTAGGGAAAGATCCACTAAAGTGGGAAGCCTTAACCGGATGTGTGGTAACAGGTGAAGCCCGAAGGCTGTTCCCATCCCTGTTGGGGGAGATGCCGACCATCGCTCCTTCCTACGAACACTACTTTGTAGTAGTTTTTAGACAAAGTAGTCATGCTAGAACCACCTCTAATCAAAACTGCGGAGTTTCAAATTCTGTCTTACAAGGTACTCTCTCCGTCCCATATATTGATCATGTGAGAAAAATATTATTGAATTGTGTATTTAAATTGTTACATTGAGACCCTATTTATAGACACTACATTGGAATCCTTTTCCAATTAGGATTCCTATTCTTATTCCTATTCCTATTCCTATTCCTATTCTAAATAGGAAATACTTATTTCTATTCTAACACTCCCCCTTAAGCTGGTGCATACAAATCATATGTACCTAGCTTGTTACAGATGTAATTAATACGAGGACATGTGAGGGACTTGGTGAAGATATCTGCAAGCTGATCATTTGA
>NW_006239512.1:104751-105604 GCF_000226075.1 Solanum tuberosum | reverse complement strand
AATTTCGTAACAATATCTCCTGAGAGTATCTTTTCTCTGACAAAGTGACAGTCAATTTCAATGTGCTTAGTCCTTTCATGAAACACTGGATTTGATGCGATATGAAGAGCCGCTTGATTATCACACACAAGTTCCATCTGATCAATTTTGCCAAATTTTAGTTCTCCCAGCAACTGTTTGATCCAAACTAGCTCACAAGTTGTTGTCGCCATTATTCGATATTCTGATTCTGCACTAGATCGAGCAATCACATTCTGTTTCTTACTCTTCCACGACACCAAATTACCTCCTACTAAAACATAATATCCGGATGTCGAACGTCTGCCAGAGGGTGATCCTGCCCAATCAGCGTCTGTATATCCAATGAAATGCTCATGGCCTTGATCCTCAAAGAGTAGTCCTTTACCGGGAGCTGACTTTTTATATCGCAGAATACGAACAACTGCTTCCCAATGACTATCACAAGGGGAAGTCATAAACTGACTTACAACACTCACAGGAAAAGAGATGTCAAAGAGATGTCAGGTCTAGTCACTGTGAGATAATTCAACTTTCCAACAAGCCGTCTATACCTTTCAGGATTACTAAGTGGCTCCCCCTGTCCTGGAAGGAGTTTAACATTCGGATCCATAGGAGTGTCAATAGGTCTACATCCCATCATTCCTGTCTCCTCAAGAATGTCTAAGGCATACTTGCGTTGAGAAATAACAATACCTGATCTAGACTGAGCAACCTCAATACCTAGAAAATACTTCAATCTGCCAAGGTCTTTAGTCTGGAAGTGCTTAAAGAGATGTTGCTTCAAATCGGTGATACCATCTTGATCATTACCGGTGATAACAATATCATCAAC
>NW_006239512.1:100541-104300 GCF_000226075.1 Solanum tuberosum | reverse complement strand
CGATAAAACACAGAGTGATCAGCTCCACTACGAGTCATGCCAAACTCTTGAATTACTGTGCTGAACTTCCTAAACCAAGCTCGAGGAGACTATTTCAGACCATAGAGTGACCTACGCAATCGACATACAAGGCTACTAGACTCCCCCTGAGCAACAAAACCAGGTGGTTGCTCCATATAGACTTCTTCCTCAAGATCACCATGCAGAAAAGCATTCTTAATGTCCAACTGATGAAGAGGCCAATGACGAACGGCAACCAAAGATAGAAAAAGACGAACAGATGCTATTTTAGCCACAGGAGCGAAAGTGTCACTATAATCTAGCCCAAATATCTGAGTATACCCTTTGGCAACAAGGCGAGCCTTAAGTCGATCAACCTGACCGTCTGGACCAATTTTGACTGCATAAACCCAACGACAACCAACAGTAGATTTACCTGCAGGAAGGGAGACAAGCTCCCAAGTACCACTCTTATGTAAAGCAGACATCTCATCAACCATAGCCTGCCTCCATCCAGAATGAGAAAGTGCTTCACCTGTAGTCTTAGGAATGGAAATAGAGGACAAAGACGACACAAATGCATAATGGGGTGATGATAGACGATGATAACTTAAGAAGGTATAATGTGGGTTAGTATTTCGAGTGGATCGTATACCTTTTTGAAGTGCAAGCGGTTGGCTAGGAGGAGGCAAGTTTGCAGTAAGAGCAGGGTCCGACTCTTATGTAAAGCAGACATCTCATCAACCATAGCCTGCCTCCATCCAGAATGAGAAAGTGCTTCACCTGTAGTCTTAGGAATGGAAATAGAGGACAAAGACGACACAAATGCATAATGGGGTGATGATAGACGATGATAACTTAAGAAGGTATAATGTGGGTTAGTATTTCGAGTGGATCGTATACCTTTTTGAAGTGCAAGCGGTTGGCTAGGAGAAGGCAAGTCCGCAGTAAGAGCAGGGTCCGGCGCTGACATGAATCATCTGGGACTAGGGTTGGACGTGGACGGCGATGATAAGTTAGTAGTGGTGGCACTACAACTGGAGATGTAGAAGTAATCGTAGATTCCTCAAAGGTTGGCACAGGTAAAACCTGAGGTATGGGTAAGACCATAGATACATCAGGATGATCAGAAGATGTATAGTAAGGTTGAGACTCAAAAAATGTAACATCAGCGGACATAAGGTATCGATGAAGATCATGTGAATAACAACGATACCCTTTTTGAACTCGAGAGTAACCAAGAAAGACACATTTGAGGGCACGAGGAGCTAATTTATCTTTTCCTGGGGCTAAGTTATGAACAAAGCATGTGCTCCCAAAGACACGAGGAGGGATAGGATAGAGATGTGACTGAGGAAACAGTATGGAATGTGGAACCTGATTCTGAATAGAAGAAGACGGCATTCTATTAATTAAATAACAAGATGAAAGGACTGCATCACCCCAAAAACGCAGTGGAACATGGGATTCAATGAGGAGAGTGCGAGCAGTCTCAATGAGATGCCTATTCTTTCTTTCTGCTACACCATTTTGCTGAGGAGTGTATGGACAAGATGTTTGGTGAATAATTCCTTGGTGAGACATAAACTCCTGAAACTGGGATGATAAGTATTCTAAGGCATTATCACTACGAAAAGTACGAATAGAAACACCACACTGATTTTGTATTTCAGCAAAGAAACTTTTGAAAATAGAAAATAACTCAGAACGATCTTTCATTAAGAAAACCCAAGTACATTTTGAATAATCATCAATGAAACTAACAAAATAACAAAGTCCTAAGGTGGAACAGACTCTACTAGGACCCCAAATATCAGAATGAACTAATGAAAAAATAGACTCTGAACGACCCTCAGTACTACGAGAAAACGTAGCACGAGTGTGTTTCCCCAAGTTGACATAACTACACAATCTAATGTGGATAAACTAGACAAACTAGGCACCATCTTTTGCAGTTTGGATAGACTTCGGATGTCCCAAACGTTTGTGAATTAGATCTGGGGAATCTGTAACGGAGCATGCTGTTAAGGAATTTGAAGAGGTAAGATAGTAAAGGCCTTGTGATTCATGTCCTGTTCCAATCATCTGTCCCGTACTGTGGTCCTGCATGGGAAAAAAATCATCGAAAAAAGTTATGCTACAATGTAGGGCTTTCGTCAAACGACTAACAGATGCTAGATTAAAAAGAAAACCAGGGACATAAAGAACAAAGTCTAGAGTGACAGAAGATAGGGGTTTGGCTTTTCCAACCCCTTTTGGTTTTGTTTGGATCCCATTGGCTAAAGTAATAGCTGGAGAGATTGTGAATAAACAATATCGGATAAAAGTGATTTATTACCAGAGATATGATCAGAAGCCCCAGAGTCCATGACCCATGTTCCAAGAGTACTAGATTGCGACACACAAGCAAAAGAATTACCAGCTATAGACACATCAGGTTGTGCAACCGAAACTACTTGTGGAGACGTTTGCTTATTTGCACGATACTGAAGGAACTCATCATATTCTGTCTGAGCAATATGAGCATTATTGGATGGTTGATTAGGTTGAGCACCATATGCTACTGGTGGAGATGTCTGTTTACTTGCGCGATTTCGAAGGAACTCGTTATATTCCTTTAGAACAATAGGATCATAACTGGGTGGTGAACCATGCAAAATATAACATATGTCATGAGTGTGTCCAGGCTTATGACAATGACTACACTTGGATCGAGGTTTCCCAAAACGCCTTCCCCTTCGCCGATTCTCCATAGACTAATATGTACGCTTTTCAAAGGTTTGTGATGTGAGAATAGATGAGTCAACAGTGGGTGATGAAACTACTTTGTGACTGGGAGGTGCCGCAAGACGAAGGAGACGAGAGAATAATTCATCGATTGTAGGAACTGTAGGGCTAGCTAAAATCTGATCATGCACAGAATCATGATCAGGAGGAAGTCCAGCAAGAGTAAGAACTAGAAACAATGTTTGTTTGTGTTCTTGTTGTTTTTTCACATTCGTAGTAATTGGCATCAACGTGTCAAATTCCTCCATGACTGCCTGTACCTGTCCCAAGTAAGTAGACATATCACTATCAGATTCTTGTTTCTTTAAGTTAGTCAATCGAGATATCACATCATAGAATCGAGATATGTCATTAGTGTATCAAGCACGAGCCTTTTCCCAAACTGTATAACACGTCTGGAATGGGCGAAACAAGGGCATCAACTTGGAATCAATAGAACGCCATATGAGACTACATAATTGAGCATCTACTTTCTCCCGTTGTGCTTTGGCCTTTGCATCTTCCTCACTAGTCTCTGCCTTTACATCTACCACATAAGTCTTGTTCGTTAAGTGATCTTGGACACCTTGACCCTTGCACCACAGTTCAACCGAGGAAGCCCAAGATAAATAGTTTGAACTTCCCAATAAAAGTTCTGAAGTGATTATAGGGCTAGAACTTCCAATCCCCATATTTTTAGAACCAAAAACATCACACCCAAAAGACATTATGCTAAATTTGTCTTGGAAACAACAAAAAAAAAACTTGGTTATTGAGATCTGATTGTCGGAAAATTCAAATCTCGAAGAAAAGTCGCCGGAAACAGCCTGGAAATAGTTGGAACCCTAATTCCGGCGATCGGATATGGTCAAAAACAGTATGGGCCTGGTCGGAATGGCTGGACGACCCCAACTGTCAAAAAAAAAAATTCTCAAAAAAATGATCAGAAAAGCCCTCACGCGCCGGCGCGTGAGACAGATCTCGCCGGAAACT
>NW_006239512.1:57006-100325 GCF_000226075.1 Solanum tuberosum | reverse complement strand
AACAGTCACCGGAAATTGACATAGACATACGGTGACTTGTTTGTTCTCACCAATCCTCTGATACCATGTGAGAAATATATGAGAAATATTATTGAATTGTGTATTTAAATTGTTACATTGAGACCCTATTTATAGACTAGATTGGAATCCTTTTCCAACTAGGATTCCTATTCTTATTCCTATTCCTATTCCTATTCTAAGTAGGAAATACTTATATCTATTCTAACAGATCACATTTCATTTTGCACGGTACTTAAGAAATCATAAATAAGTAGATAATTTTACTAATTTACCCCTTAAAAAACTTTTTGGGAATTTTACAAACAAATGTGAATACTTTCAAAAAGAATTAATTGCAAGGGTAATATTGAAAAAAATTAATCAATGCTTTCTTGATTTAGTAAGGTGGACAACTAATATGAGACAACTATTGTTGGTATAATGATCAACTAATATGGGACGGAGGAAGTACCTAATAGGTTAATCATTTGTGTCCAGTCTAAAGGTAATATTGGGTGAGGGGCAGTTGTATGATAAGTGAGCCTTTGCTTCTATTTGTTTAACTACTTTGATTAAAGCCATCCATGTGAATCAATATTTTTGTCAGCAACTCCAGCAGAGATGCTTGTCATTTCAGGTGAGATACTACCTTTTTTGTTTCATTCCGCGGCAAGAACGATGTCTCTGTTGGGCATCACAAAGGTCTGGAGCAAGGTTTTCCTTCTGTTGGTTGTTTATTTGAACTCTCCTCGACTGAAGTTAAGGAATGATGGCATGACCTCTTTCCCATGCCATGCGAAACCTATTGGACATGTGATGCCTTCTCTTATCAGTAGTTTGCTTTAATTTGAATGAAGACTTGACAAGATGGGGTGGCTCAAGTTGAAAGCACTCTCCACTTCCAACCTCGATAATGGGTTTTGAGTCACTGAAAGAGCAAAGTGGGGAAAGGTCGGGGTGGGGTAGATGTAGGTTACCATACAGGAATAAATAATGTAAAGAAAGAGTTTTAGTAGTGAAAAGATAATATTATGTGGTGGAGTTGAGAGATACTGCAGATTTTGCATCTTACTTTTGTTGAATCTTCCAAATAGCTCTGACTTGTTGATTATTTTGGATTTGCAGAATGCAGGTATGGCTACACCACTAATAGAAGTCATTTATGATGTCCTGAAAGCCAAGTGGGACCATGAGAGGACCAAGTTTTCATTGCCTCCATTGATGACTCTAGTGAGTCTGATAAATTATGTTCCATATTCTGTTGAACATTGTCTGTATAACTGTGATCAATTTCTTATCGACTTTTAGTAAGCTGGATGATAAAAGAAATCTGATTTACCTGATAATCATCTCTTTTGTATAACTCTTCTTCTAATTATAAATCTTCACATCCTTTTTTGACCTCCAAGCTCATTGTTGACTGGACATAAGATTGATTATCATGCAGTCATAGTGAACCACAAACAAGTTGCTTAGCCCAACTGCTAAATATTGTTGTCAAATATAGTCACTTTTTGTGGTGCGAGGGTTAAAACACACAAATTTTGCTGTGTTAAGATTAAGTGATTTCTTCAGCTGTGATGGGTAATGAATCTTAGTTGGAAGGTCACTCATGCAGCTTATCATGCATTTGCTAGCCTACTTTAATGAACATTAACATTGAAGTATCCTGTCTAAAATTTTTGACCTTATGCTGGCCCATTATTATGGATTCTTTCTTGCTCTTTTGAGGCTCACTACTACACTCTACTGCTACAAAATTTGACTTATTAATTACCATGTAAATTGTCTGTGGTGCACAGTGTTTCTTCCTTTAAGTTGCTGAAATTGATTGCTAAGCATCTTGCAGTTACTTGGAGAACCGGGCAGTGGAGGATCTTCTACCCCATCAATGGTTGGTGCTGTTAAGAAATGGCAGAAGTCTGATCCTCAGAATTCTCTTGAAACATGGAGAAAGTTGTCAGAAGGGAACTCTGCCTTGGAAATGCACCTTAATACCTTATGTAAATTGGCAGAAAGGAACTACAATGTTTATGAATGTCTCATCAACGCCTGCAGCCTGCTTCCCGCAGAAAAGGTAAAATTCTTTTGGTCAAAATTGAAAAGGAAGTTCAAGATCTAGTATTATGTAGAAATTTTGCGAACTATCCGTATTCAGTACGGAAGTTTTTTGCTTCATTTTATGCTTAATGGTACGTATAATTATCCTTGATGCACTTACCTTCTAACTTGTTCTGGAAAGGCTTACTCTGCTAAGTATCCATGGGTGTTTGAAGTGCTGAAAATTGGCTTAACTTTACTGAGTTGATTCCGAACCATAGCAGTGGTTACTTTCACCTTCTTGATAAGTCATAGAACAATAATTACACCCTCAATCCCAAGTTGCTTGGGGTTGGCTACCTTCTTGATTAGTCATTCTCACTAAAAAACCACATGAAACTACAGCCGTAATAGCTGAAAAATGTATTACTTAAGAGCTAATGGAAACAATTAACACAAACATACTGCAAGTGCAGGCTAACACATGTAGAATAAGGGATTTATTCCCCCTGTAAAAACAAATTCCAAAAGATACCCTCTTCTCAATAATTCCCATTCTACTTCTGATTTTGAACTTTATTTGCTCCTCGCATCATATCAATAAGGAGCGAAGGATGACCTTCTAGTTCCACTATAATAGACTGGCAAGTCTTTCTGAGGCAGTAGAGCCCCCTTCCTCTGAACTTGCGTCCAGTGAATTTTTAAGCCCTCTTTCTGTTAGGAGTCATAATCCTCCTCCTCAAGCATCCTCCTTCGAGTCTTTCAAAGTTGCAACCATTAGCTGGAACAATTTCTCCCTTAACAACAATCATTTTTCTTAGAGAAGCTTCCATTATGTTGTCTCAACACAACAAAAATTCCTTATTTTTAATACCATCACGTTTTGGAGGTAGGTACTGACGATCTAAAAAAGGTCATTCAATTCTTTTCTCCTGCATGTCTGAATGAAATTTTCGAGATCAATTATTTAGACAATCCAAGTAGCTCCTTGCAAATATTTCTGTCTTCAAATCGAGCATCATTACTTTTTGGTTGGATTATGTAATATTCCTTCCACAGTTTATGAAATTTTCTTCTAAAACTCAAGTTTTTTCTGGTTTTCACCCTGACTAGTGGCTTGAGAGAGCAAATGAACCAAGTCAAGCAGATATTGTTAAAGAGTTGTTAGGAGCCCGAGATGCGATGCTTGGAATCAGGTATTATATGCGCAAAATGGGAGAGGCTGCAGGAATTCCGGTAAGTTTGTTGCTACCATGTACTCAAAATCAAAAGCTCTTAGGAGTCAGCTACATTGCTGTCTTCTCCCATTTTTTTAAACCATCTTTCACCATGTGTCAAATTCACAGATAGAGCCTGAATCACAAACTCACCTTCTGGATACAACGATGAGTATGGAGGGGGTTCTGTTGGCTGGTGTTCCTGGTGCTGGTGGATTTGATGCAGTCTTTGCCGTCACTTTGGGGCCTTCAAGCAAAAATGTGACGAAAACTTGGAGTTCACTCAATGTTCTTGCTATGCTAGTGACGGAAGATCCTCGCGGTGTGTCTTTGGAAGATCATGATCCTCGAGCCAAGGAAATTACAGCAGCTGTTTCTTCAATCCAACTTCAATAATGACCCGCAGGTATAGGAGATATTATATCCGATGGTTTTATCATGCTATATGACTACAACATCAGATTTTACCACACAAGAAGGATATATTAGAGCTCTGTACTGTAAGGTCAGAATCACCTTCATCAATAAGCACCAAATGAGTGCCTGTTGTATTTTTACCCAAAACTTTGATCTTGTTAGAATTAGGTCCCTTTTACTTCAGAACTCTGTATGATTTGTGGAATCAAAATGTTAGCTTCATTCCATTGGTGAGTCTTATCTTTTATACTTGGATTAAGTTTGGAGTTTCATGTCCATTCTCTAATTGATCCCACCCCCAAGCATTACCCACCAAGAAATAAACTTTAATTCATCACATAGCTCTCTGAATTTTTCGTTTTATAATGGTGGTGTCCATGCCAGTTTACACATACATCGATTATTTCAGTGGATACTTGTGTTCTCCTATCAACACAAGAATTCCTCAATTGTTCCCGTGTGGGTCTTATTGCATGGTTTATCGTTCCATTGTCACATTTGAAATTATGACAAACAAATAGCAAGAACTTTGGACTCAAAACCCAATCTAAAAATCATTTAAGAAGAAATTTGATTTTTTTAAAACTGATGCTAAATTAGTATATATATACTGCATTGGACTATTGGTATCACTAAAATTAATAATTTCGCTTAACTGATACTAAATGTATTGGTATCATTAAAGTTTCTTGTTGAGAAATTACTCATTAGTCAATGATGTTATAAGAATATATATATATATATACTCATTTGTGGTATCATTAAGGTTTCTGGTTAAAAAATTGTATAATTAATATATAGATAACTTTTATCCTATTTACAAACTAAACATGATATAAAATTAATATATGAATAACCAAGTTATTCATATATTCTTTATTGGACTAAAAAGTAAAAGTAAGAAAAACAAATGGAAAGAGGTGTTTGGATACTAGAGATCCCTAATTAGCCTTTAATCACAGTATTTATACAAAATTCAGTCTCTCTCCATTACATCGACACCGCCAGTTAACAAACTATGGAGAAAGAACACGGCGACCTTCTCCCACTGAACCCTACTCCGGCGGCGGCGACGACGACCGCAGTTGACGCCGGAGATCAGCAGCCACTGCAGCAGTCAACTCGGTCACGTCCGAAGCGGTTCGTGAAGAACCAAATGCCAGACTCCATCCTAAACGATGCAGCACTCAACGCCGCCATATCACTTCTACCTCAAAACTACAACTTTGAAATCCACAAGTGCGTATGGCGAGTACGGACTTCAGGTGCCAAGCGCGTGGCCCTGCAGTTCCCTGAGGGTCTCCTCATGTACTCACTCATCATATCCGATATACTCTCCACATTCACTTCCGCCACTCACTGTTTCATCCTCGGCGATGTGACTTTCGGCGCGTGTTGCGTCGACGATCTCTCGGCAGGAGCTCTTTCCGCTGATCTCCTCATTCATTTCGGCCATAGCTGCCTCGTGCCTATTGATTCCACCACTATCCCATGCCTTTATATATTCGTCGAAATCTCGATCGATGTTCACAGGTTGTTGAATGAACTCAAACTCAATTTTTATAATTCTGATACGTATGACAATATCATTATGGCTGGAACAATTCAATTTGCTTCTGCAATTCGGGCGGTTAAGCCCGAACTTGAAAAAATGGGGTTTAGTATTTTGATTCCTCAAGCTAAACCGTTATCGGCTGGGGAGGTACTCGGCTGTACTGCCCCGAGTGTTAAGAACAGGTTTTCTGATGGGGAGAATGTGGTTTTGGTATTTGTGGCTGACGGTAGGTTTCATTTGGAGGCGTTTATGATAGCGAATCCGGGGATAAAGACTTATAGATATGATCCATTTATAGGGAAGTTGTTTGTGGAGGAGTATGATCATAAGGGAATGAAGGAGGAGAGGAAGAGAGCAATTGAGAAAGCGAGGGGGGTGAAGAATTGGGGGATAGTGCTTGGGACATTAGGTAGGCAAGGGAATCCAAGGATATTGGATAGGTTAGAGAAGAAGATGTCGGAAAAGGGGATGACTTGGACAGTTGTGTTGATGTCGGAGATATCTCCTACGCGGATTGCATTGTTTGAGGATGCAGTGGATGCTTGGATTCAGATTGCTTGTCCGAGGTTGTCAATTGATTGGGGAGATGCGTTTAAAAAGCCTTTGCTAACGCCATTTGAGGCGGAGATTGCATTGGGTGATTTGTCTGGGTGGTGGGAGAGGAAGACATCAGTGAATTCAGATATATGTTGTGATGAAGATATGAAATGTTCAAAGAATGAATCTTGTGGTGCTTGTGATAATGATGGTGAGAAAGTGAAGGAAGAGTCGCAAGTGGATTATCCGATGGATTATTATGCTCAGGATGGTGGGGAGTGGAATTCTTGCTACTCTAAGAAGCCTGCTAGACTTTCACACAGAAATAGTCAATCTTGTAATGGTGCCAGTGCCATCAAATCTAATAGCTGAGCTAACTTGTTCCAGCTGGACATATTGCTGCCATCGTAAATGGAGTTTACACTTCTAAAGTGAGTACCTCCCTCGTATTTTCTGTTGAGGCCTTTTAGCTCAAGTCTCCATGCCCGTAAAGTTACATTCTACGTAGTAAACAAATTATAAATAGTTCCTGTATTTATTACTTTTACAGGACTAATTTGGAATATTATCTTTAACCTTACTTTAGTGGTGTTATTTTGCTATCCTTCTGTGAGTTATATCTATGTAAGTTGGTGTCAAAACTCTAATTATGCGAGACAATAACAAAGTTTAAAAAAAGCATTTATCGTGCTCCTTTGCGTCATGCAGTCTTATCTATTGACCAACCCCAGGAGAGAGTTGCAATCTTGTATCTTGCTATTTCACTTCATGCATCCCTTTATTGACCAACTCCAACAATTTAGGTGCAAGCCCAGCTGTCCAAATTTATTCATCAGTTCCAGTAGAAACGGTATTTTTTTTTTTGAAGAACAGTCTGCCACTTTGTTAAGATATTTAATAGGTAAAATACAGTGGGCTTTCAGGGGAGGCTTAGATCAAGTGAATCATTATGGTGACAGTAATCCGTCTTCGTGATAGACTCGTCCTAGAATGTGAGGGATCCAGTTGCATTTCATATATGCATCTTCTTTTTCTGTCTTTTCTTTCTACATTCCTATTGTTGTAGCTTCCTTGCATCACATAGGTTAAGAGATGTGAGATATAGAATGTCTGCTGAGTGATGGTATATTATGTCTCTACAAAGGTTGATTGCATAAAAAACTGGGCTTCTCTATTTCTTATCATTCATGTTATATGCTTGTTGTTAGGGTGGAATGAAAAAAGGGTGATGCTAAGGCTATATAAGTATGGAGAAACCACCTGCTACCTTTATCCACGGCCATGATTTATTCAGTCCTAGAAAGGATTTTCAAATGAATCTGGGTTTTCACTGAGGCGCCATTAAAGGGAAGGCTGGAAAGTTCACGAATGAAATGCGTGTGGTATCTTGCTTAGATATTTTTAAAAATTGCTAGCTCTTTTTGTCTTAGCGTCATTGTTAAACTTTTAAGGTTTGATGAAAGATGATTCTTTTAATTTGTATATCTTTTGAGAGGATGTACTATGTATCATACTTATTCAATGAAGGAAGAGTTGTGTTATTTCTTTAGTTCTAGTTATGTTTTGAATATCAACTCATTAGCATACATCCCATATTTTATTTTTGCTCATAAAAAAAAACATACAGCCCATACCAGGTACTTAGTAATTTTGTTGGTGGAATATTATATCCATGAAGAATATTCAGATAATTCTCCAAGATTTTTGCACTAAGCACAGCTAAGAAGAATTGACAAGTGAAACGGAAATGAGTTGGGTTCAAGTATTTGGACCATACATTTTTTGAGTTGTATCATAGAATCAATCGATAATAATGTAAAAGATACAACACTAACATAAAACATAGTATTGTCTACGGTACAAAGAAAATCTTTTTAACATTATTATAGAAATTTACATGCAACTGTGTTTGAATTTTTACACACACAATACCATCATGCTTCTTTGGCATAGCAATAGTACCTTGACAAAGTTGAGCAATCCATCAACAAATCCCAGATTCCTCCAACAATTTAAGCAGACTATGTTCAGGTGCACTCATTGATGGAAGAATAACCCGATTCATGGGTATTGTTCGAGTTGCCATAGAGTCGGTAGCTCTTCCTTCAGGCCTTCTAATTCGCACAGAAGACCCTCTCTCCTTCCATATTCTTCCCTCCTGTAACTCAAGAATTATACAAATTCCAGTTAGCAGTTCTAACAAGTACAATGAAGGAGCCGGGAGTATTCAAAAATACAAATATTAAGTTTTGGACCTATAAATTCAAAAAAAATAATAAAGAATCTTGAAATCATTAACTTTAAATCTTGAATCCACCTCTAGAGACGAGTATTTACACATACTCGATAGAACATATACACATGACTACTTCAGAGACATATAGGGGGAGTTGAAGACCTTACATTTAGTACTGAAGGTTCTGGAAAGGGACATTGAATTGGTCGATCAATCTCAAGAGGCTCAGAGGGGTGTTTAACTGGCTTGAACTCAACTGCAAATTCAATACCATGAGGCGTCCCAGAGAAAGCCCTGTCTATAGTAGCCTCTGAATTTGGGGGAAACACTTCCCTTTCATCCTGCAATCAAATTACATCATAAAATTTCTATAACTAAATCTCCGCGGCGCGCTTAGGAAACAAGTCCTAAATGGCGTTCTAACAGAGAAATTTTCAGTTGAGAGCGATTCTCATATTAGTGCTATGTTTTCTAATCATAAGCTAAATAACTTGACAACTAAATACCAATATGACGAGTTTAATTATCATGTCAATTCATGGTGGAATAGAAGAATCAGAACAAACTTTTATTTTATGTGATCAGACCAAAAGTAAGACTAGGCACTACAAAAGATTTCGTAAATTAGCACAATATAGAGACTGAAAACAAAAACAAAAACGCCAAGAATCAGTCAACCAGAAGACAATTTGTTACAAGGACAAAATTTATTTACATACAAGTGCACTTTGAGTTCGACGATGGCCAGCTCTGCTCACAGAAAATCTTGAAAAAATGCCCACCATATTTGCCTCTTGATCTTCTTCTTTTTTCACATGTAAAGTTCAACTAAATTCATCAATACTTTTAATACAAAACATAAATTTATGTGTACAAATTTGTAATCCGGAAAAGAAAGAAAAAACAGGCACGTAACAAGTTAGCTTGGCTAGTCGGGTTTTGTGTGGATTCGGTGAGTCAATAATACTACTTAATTTTGGGAGTTAAAAAAAATGAATAAGTGGTGTTTAGATTGGCTTAAAAGTTGGTTAAATCTACTTTTAAGTTAGTTTTTGATTTCTGAAAGTGTTTGATAAATATAAAAAATAATTTAAAATAAGTCAAAAATGACTTAAAATAAGTTGAAAAGTATTTGGCAAGGTAAAAATTACTTAGAATAAGTTTAAAATGACTTAAAATAAGTCAAAAACAAAAAGTAGGTCTTCTCGTATTTTTTATTTTTTGATTTAAAAGTCATTTGAGTTTGACTTATTATTTTTAGCTTAAAAACTACTTTTTTAAGTCAATCCAAACGGACTCTAAGTACAAAGTGTTGGTTAAAGAATCATTAATAATTTCTCTTTTCGTTTTACTTTATATAGCATTGTTTAATTAGGCATTGAATTCAAACCTAAAAATTGTCATATTGTTTTAAAACAAATTAAAATGAGGAAAACGACAAGTAGAAAGAAAGACGGTGGAACTTAGATGAAGTGTCATGTGTTGTTTTAGTTTAAGTGGGTACACTTGTCTCTGTTAGATACGCAATCTTTATTATTTCTTTCATTCTTGTCTCTCTCTGCTCATCTGGGTCCCTTTAGTTTCTATGCCAGCAACCGTCTCTTCTATAGTTTTTTTTTTGTTTTTTTTAAATGTAGCTGAGAACGGTTGAAATTATCCCTCAATTTTTATTTAACGGTTAGTTTTATCCTCTGTTATATTACGTGATTGTCAATAATTTTACCATCCGTATCCTTCAATTGGATGGAAAACCATCTTCCTCCTTTGCATCATGATGATGGGTTTGATTACTTTTTTGCTCCTTTGAATTTAGCTACAACACTTTTTTAGTACTTGATTTGATATCAACTATATATATATATATATATTAATTTACCACTAATTGGGGTTCATAAACAGTGGCGGAACTAGAAATTTCACAAAGGGTGTCCAGAAATAGCATAATAAAAGTTCTTTTAAAAAAATAGAACTAGTGAGATTCGCACAGACGAGCGCTTCCTCATTCCAAAGAGGTGAAATCATTAGGCTATAACAGTTTGTTATGTTAGGGTATTCAAAGTATGTTATTCATTTCGTATATCTTTTTATTTGTATGTATGATTTTTTTTACTACCACGTGGCTATGCCACTGTTCATAGATAACAAATTTAGTGCCCTATAATTTTCAAAGTGAAAGAAAAAAGAAAAAAAAGGAGAAAAGGAGAGGGGAGGATGGCGCCATGGTGGTTGTACTTTTCTATATTTATTAAATATATAAATTTTATTTCAAAAATTAAAGAATTTATATCTGAAATCAAATCAAGCATTAGTTAGTGATTTGACAGTTATTCTCCAAATCATTGAAATAGTCAGACTAAACATTTTTGTTCAAACCTATGAACAATTTTATCTGGCAATAACAAAAGTATTCCCTCTGGTCCATATTAAACAAATTATTGAAACCCTTTTCATAGTTCAAAATAATTGAATTATTTAAAATCTATGAGAATTGTTGAGACATTTTTTTTATATTTACCCTTCATTTAATGAGCTTCTTATCTACTTTACATTTTTTAGGAGAAAAGTTTAAGAATAATCGCAAGGATAATAATGAAAAATAGTCTTTAATTTATGTCTTTAAATATTTTTCATAAAAAAATATGACATACTCTTACAACTCACTTAATATGAATTTGAGAAAATATTTACGATCCATATAATCTCCTAATTAATAGAGTAGAAAAGTTGCATAAGTTGGCCTATAATTTTCAGAGCAAAAGAAAGAAGGAAAAAAAGGAGAAAAGAAGGAGAGGAGAGGGGAGGATGGCGCCGTGTGGTTGTACTTTTCTACATTTATTAAATGTATGTAAACTTTATTTCAAAAATTAAAGAATTTATATCTGAAATCAAATCAAGCATTAGTTAGTGATTTGACAGTTATTCTCCAAATCATTGAAATAGTCAGACTAAACATTTTTGTTCAAACCTATGAACAATTTTATCTGGCAATAACAAAAGTATTCCCTCTGGTCCATATTAAACAAATTATTGAGACCTTTTTTATAATTCAAAATAATTGAATTATTTAAAGTCTGAGAATTGTTGAGACATTTTTTTATATTTACCCTTCATTTAATGAGCTTCTTATCTACTTTACATTTTTTAGGAGAAAAGTTTAAGAATAATCACAAGGATAATAATGAAAAATGGTCTTTAAATATTCTTCATAAAAAAATATGACATACTCTTACAATTCACTTAATATGAATTTGAGAAAATATTTACGGTCCATATAATCTCCTAACTAATAGAGTAGAAAAGTTGCATAAGTTGGGTGTACCTAAAATTATTGAGCTAAACTAGGTACTTAGCATAGAAGAAAAATTACTAGTCTATTACTAGGAATTAATACGAATTAACAAGTAACAAACCAGAATAATCCAGCTAAATGAACGAAAATAAATACTTCCTAGTGGGGAAGTAGGGAGCCTTTTTTAATCACCATACAAGTCAAATCAATGTTCGGCTGCAAAAAATTGAAGAGAAAATAATGGAACTTCCCATCCTTGTCTTCTCCATCTCACTAATTTTCTGTTGTTTCTTCATCACACTGTTAATTCACAATACTAAATCCACCAGGAAGCTACCACCAGGTCCTACTGGCCTCCCGATAATCGGCTCACTCCTCCAACTCGGCTCAAAACCCAACCATTCACTAGCCGAGCTAGCCAAAATCCATGGCCCTCTCATGACTCTGAAACTCGGCTCGATCACCACCGTTATAGCCTCCTCCTCCGAAACAGCCAAAGAAATCCTCCAAAAACACGACAAAACATTCTCGGCTCGCATAATTCCCGATGCGGTCTCTTCCCAACCGAATCGGGAAGCCACATTGTCATGGATCCCGCCTGACAACATGTGGAGGAACAAGAGAAGAATATGTAACACGCAAATGTTCAATAACCAAAGGCTTGATTTACTTCAAGAGCTTCGTCACCAAAAGGCGGAACAACTAGTGAGCCATATAAGGAGCCAGTGTGAGAGTGGCTCAGCTGTTGATATAGGACGCGTGGCATTCACGACGACGTTGAATTTAATATCGAACATGATTTTTTCGATCGATATGGTGGATCCGGAATTTAAAAAGGCTCATGAGTTTAAGGAATTGGTATGGACGATTATGGAGGATGGCGGGGTACCGAATCTGTCGGATTATTTTCTGGTTTTAAAGTGGTTAGATTTGCAAGGAGTACGGAGGCGTATAAGGCCAGCGTATTTAAGGTTACATGAAATATTTGAACAACTTATTGAGCAGAGAGTAGAAGCTAGAGGGTCTGGCCAGATGATAAAGAGAGACGGAGATTTTTTGGATGTACTACTTGATTATTGTAAAGATGAAGGTTCTGGATTTGATCGTAAAACTATCAAGCCGATTATCCTTGTAAGTGTTTTTTCTTAGATTAAATTTGTGTTTTTTCTTCTTTGACTTATATTTGTGTGCCATTGACAGGATTTATTTATTGCTGGAAGTGACACATCGGCTCTAACTATAGAATGGGCAATGGCAGAACTTCTTCGAAAACCTGAAGAACTCAACAAAGTACGACAAGAAATAATCCAACAAATAGGAACAAAAAGGGCAGTTAAAGAATCAGACATGGACAAACTCCCATACCTTCAAGCAGTTGTAAAAGAAACCATGAGACTTCATCCAGCAGCTCCATTACTCTTACCTCATAAAGCCCAACACGACGTACAAGTGTTGGGCTTTACCGTGCCTAAGGACAGTCAAGTTTTAGTGAACGCTTGGGCCATTGGAAGAGATCCCAAGACATGGGAAAGGCCACTAGAGTTTCTGCCTCTAAGATTCATGGAATCTAGTCTGGATTATAAAGGTGGAGATTTTGAGTTTATACTGTTTGGCGCGGGTAGGAGAATATGTCCAGGAATGCCGCTGGCTATAAGAATGGTGAATTTGATATTGGCTTCTATTATTCAACCATTTAATTGGAAGTTAGCAGATGGAATGACACCGGAGAAATTGGACATGGAGGAACAGTTTGGAGTTACTTTAAGGAAGGCTATTCCTCTTGTTGCAATACCTAGTATCACTACATCAAACAATTAATTAATATCAATAGTTTAATTATATTTTTAGCGGCAATTAACACTCTTCGTATATGTCCTTAAAGCCTTTAGCGACATTGATTCTAATGACACTTAACTAATGTCGGTAAAGACTTTAGCACTCTTTATTAATGTCTATATTTATTGCCGTTAAAAGTTATTTTTATGGTAGTGTATGGAATAAAACAAGGTTATACTGTATATTTTAAAGTCTTTGTTTATCTTAATGGCTTTATCCCTTTCTGAGCATGTATGAGATTCTTAACGTGCCCTTTTACGTAATGAATGCCCTTTTGATTCTCAAAAGTTACAACTAGTTTGATTTTTGGATCAATTTTGGTTATAAGATCGGATATTCTAGGTGTTGGTGAATGGTGACTAACATAAGTGATATCTTACTCTGTGGTTGTGCAGATATAATCCATTATTATTAAGTTGATCTCAAGTTTAACTTTTTGGAGTTTAAAAAGAATTGATATATATATATATATATGATTATTATTTTTTTAAATATTTTTACTTTAGCAGGAAGTAGGAGTAGTCAAAGCTTCAAAATAGATATCAAATATTAGGTCGAAAACTAATCAAGAAGACAAACTTTTTTTGAAAAAAATGTTTTCCCTCCAAGCCTTTTGAATTTTTTGACCTGATTAATTCAATTTTTTGTTGCATAAAGTTTATTTAATGAGAAACCATACACTCCCTTCCAAAATAAATTTCATTCTTTAATTTTCTATATTTCACTTATAATTCTGGATCTAGATTTGATTTCATAAGTAAAAGATATCAAATTTGCTGTATTTAAAGTTTTAAACCATACAAATCCAACAAGTCTTGAAATATGTGAGAGATTACTTAACATTTCAAAATAATATTTGTGGATAGATTGTAGAAAGTTGTCGACACAATATGGCAGATGAGCCACTCGTGTTATATTAACTCACTTGCAACATGACACTAGTGGTACGTAGCAGTACTGTATAGTCGATCCATTTTTCGGTTGGATTAGATTCCTTTTTTCGAGATAGGCTCAAGCTTATCCCTAAATAGATCAAAACACATGTATATCTAAATAAGCTCTACACAAGTCCTATTTTTGTAATCTATTAACTTAGAGTGGACAAGAATTGAAGAGAAAATAATGGAACTTCCCAACCTTGTCTTTTTCATCTCACTAATTTTCTTCTGGTTCTTCATCAAACCATATCTCTATTTCAAATCCAGCAAAAAATTAAAGCTACCACCCGGTCCTACTGGTCTCCCAATAATCGGCTCAAGACCAAACCAATCACTAGCCAAAATCCACGGCCCTCTCATGACTTTAAAACTCGGCTCGATCACCACCGTTATAGCCTCCTCTCCCGAAACAGCCAAAGAAATCCTCCAAAAACGCGACAAAACATTCTCGGTTCCCGATGCGGTCGCCTCCCAACCGAATCATGAAGCCACTATAGCATGGGTTCCGCCCGACAATGTACTGATTTTATTAAGTGTTTAAATTTTTCTATAAAAAATTGAGATAGAACACTAATGTACTGATTTTATTAAGTGACTATGTGTGTTGATATTATATGTCAGGATTTGTTCATTGCCGGAAGTGATACATCGGCCTCAACAACAGAATGGTGAATTTGATGTTGGCTTCTATTATTCAACCATTTAATTGGAAGTTACCAAAAGGGATGACACCAGAGAATTTGGATATGGAGGAACAGTTTGGAGTTACCTTGAGGAAGGCTATTCCTCTTGTTGCAGTTCCGAATGTGGAAAAAAAGTGAACTCATGCTATATATTTAAATTAATTTAACAATTTTAATAATGAGATTCTGATATGTATGTATTGAAATAACATTAAGTTGGAAAAATGAAGAAAATCAATAGCTTGTTTTTGCTTCGAGATCTCTGCTTGTGGCGGTGATTTTATTGTTTATGATGAACTTACAGTTCTTTTTAATCAATAATTTATTACTTCTATGTCCTAATTTATGCCACATTTTTTTATTTTTCAAGAATGAAACAATTTAAGTTTGATCCGAATTTTACGCGTGAAATTTTCAAATTTTTTGAAATGAAATTTATATATACTTGTAAGCTACGTAAAAAGTACTATAAGTCACAATAGTTGATAATTTAAAATAATTAAGAGATAAATGAAAAATTAACGATCAAAGATATTTTTGTTTGAATTTCGAAATCTGAAAAATGCCATATAAATTGAGACGGAGGGAGTATTATTTATTTATTTTGATAAATATCATATTTTAAAAATTAAATAATTTTTGTGAGGAAATAATTTTAAGAAACCTGGATCAATTCCTCATGAAGTCAGACTCTTTTTTGAGATTTTCTTGTTTTTTTCTTTTCAATTTTGGATTAAATCTTTTAAAATTTGTATATAAATAAAAAACCATTTTTTAAAAAACAAATAGATCGAAGTTTAAATAATTTGAGAGTGGATTTGACGTGAAAATGATGTGGTGATATTTGGCAATGGCATGGCGCATATGTTTAATGCACTTTTTAGTGTGAGGCTGTGCTAAAGTAAGTTTGGCGGTCTGACGGTGATTTATTTATTTTCTCTTTATATTTAATATAATTTTATAAATGTGGTACGAGGAGAATAATGTCTATGCATATTTTATTCCTACACCTTGAAAGGTAGAATGAAGTTATATTCGATAGATCATCAAATCAAATAAAAAATTTGATAAATCACAATAATTATTAACTTAAAATATATAAATTTTAACAGATATATAAGAAATTTGATTGACTTTTGAATTTCTATCGGTAACACATGACATAAGAAATGATATATATAATTTGAAAATGACATAAAAAAACACTATAAATCACAATAATAAATAACTTGAAATATTTGAAAGACATAAAGATTTGGCTGATACTTGAAATTCTATTTTGTACCTCGTAAATTATAACATAGGGAATAATATATATTATATGAAAATTATATATGTAAAATATATTATATATAAATCACAATAATTAATAACGTTAAATATTTAAAAATCATATAAAATTTGAATAACTTTCTATATTTAATTATGTCACATAAATTAAGATTAAGACAGTAACATATATTATGTCTGTACTGATATCCATGCTTGTCTAGTATATCTCTACTATATATAAGTCTACAAGCAGGCATCTGTTCGTCAACATGCCTGCTTGTATAACAAGGGTAGTTTTGATATTTTCTTATTTTTTTGCTCCTTGCAACTTTTGTATATTAGTGCTTTGTAGTTTGTACCTTTTCCTTTTGAGACATGAACCGATTGATATTTACATAATTACACATATGTCTATCAAATATTTGTATTCTCAATTTATCTTTGTGGGCCCAACCAACTTTATCTTATCGGCTGAGAATATGTCACGATCCAGACCGTCATGATTGACACCCACACTAATCTTCCGGTGGGAGAGCCACTACTACAATCCAAACCAAGCAACTAAACCAAAAATTAAAGCATTTAAGTTATGAAAGCAAGTTAAATAGCTAAAGACAAAAGTTTTCATAAACTTCAAAAATATCTAACTAACAATGCGGAAAACACACCTAGAACCTGAAAGTCAATGTACCAAAACATCTAACAAAGAACCAAAGTCTAAACAAGAAAGATCACAACCCCAAACTAACAACTAATAACTAACTAGAAAAGTCTAAGTCCGAAATGGTGGACATAGACAAAAGAGAACCCATGGCAGCCCGGAAGAATTGACTCACCATTGAATTCGAACAATGTTCATTGATCTTCTAAGCAAGGTCTGTCAATAGCCGCTTGAAGATGCCATGTACTTAACAAGAAAGAGCAAGTACAGTATCAGTACACAACCACAGTGTACTGGAAGGATCATGCGGCTATCCCACTAAGTGCAACATAAGCAAGTCAATACAACATTACAAACGTGCAACATACCGAACATATACAATATCGATTATCACATGCTTAACAATACACATTTATAACAAGTCATTGGTCCTCTCATGGAACCCAAACCCGGATTGTTAGCATACCGGAACGTGGTACCCGATCCAATGTTATCCCGGAACGTGGCAACCGATCCCAATTAGTATACCGGAACTCGGTATTCTAGCATACCGGAACGTGGTACCCGATCCAATGTTTATCCCGGAACGTGGCAACCGATCCCAATTAGTATACCGGAACTCGGTATTCGATCCAATCAACACACCACAATCACAATCACAATCACAATCACAAGTACATTCTAAATAATCATACAATCAAGAAGTGATTCATCGCATATAGTTATTTATCTATTTCATTTACAACAAGTATGATCAACAATGCAACATTCGCATACATACATGTATCATAATGAAACAAGAACAAGCATACCTCACACAATCATAAAAATCACAACCATCACCTACCTCGAAACAAGTTTGAAACCCTAAGAAACTTGATCCTTCCCTTTCCGGATTCGTTCCGCTTGTTCTTGGTATACAAACAATCATAATAACACGGGAATCAATAAACAATCACTAATTACCTGAATCGCTAACAATTCTATGAACCCTAGATCATACCCATGATCCCAAGCATCAAAATAGGGTTGTTACCATCATATAATCTAGATCAAAACCCTCCCCTATCGATAATTACCCATTCTATTATGTTCTACGGATCGAAAAACGGATTCGGGGAGTGAAAAACTTTCCTTTAGCCTCAAGAATGGTGAAAAACAAGTAGGAGTCGCTGGGGTTTGTTCTTTAGCTCTAAAAATCGAAAAGTGCAAAATAAGGTCGTTTAGGGATTTATTAACGACCTTAAGTCGCGTCGAGCCCGTCACAGCGACCCTCACCCCACTGTAGCGTCCCCGCCAGAGCGGCTTGCACGAACCAGTGAGCTATTTAAAGAATTCCAAAATCCCCATTTTCTCAACACACCTCTAACCCACGACTCTCAAAAAATACCCTTCACGCTAAGATCTATTCCGGGAGTTCTACTCACCCGAATTCAATTTCGTAAAGTCGTACGGATTCCTTAACGAGTTATCTATCCACCCATGTAATCATAATCATAAATAAATCACCCAATTGTTACCAGATTTCCCTACACCTTAATGACTCCGATTTTGTCCAAATATGAACTAGGTTGGGAAAATTCAAATATTACGGAAAAAAATTCCGATCCCAAATTTTCCCCGTTGGCATTTCTATAACGACAGAAATAGATCGTTACAAAAAATAATCAGGTTCTTTAGAAACTTCAAAAATAAGTAAAAAAAAATGAATCTTAAGAAACCACAAAGAGAAGCTAAAGAGAAAAAAATCACATCATTTTCTATTATTTTTTTTCATGATTTGTCTCATCTAGAATAAAAAATAATAATATTAAAAATATAATTACAATAGAAAAAAGTGATAGTTATAAGTATTAGACATGTCAAAACCAAACCATGCAAGGATGTCTAACATTAATATTCTCTAGAAACTACAAAGAGAAAAAAAAACAAATTATTTTTTCCCAAAAAATCTCATGATTCGTATAATCAAGAATAAAATAAATAAATATATAATTACAGTAAAAAAAAGTGATAATTATATTATGCATGTCCAAACATTTTACCTTGTAAAATCCAATTATGTAAAACATTCTTCATTATACATATCTCTCCTGCAAAATAAGATCAAAGAAGACAAAAATGACCAACCAAAGTAGCACAAAATGAAGAATAAGAAAAATGAAATTAAAATAATATCATACACATCTCAAGATAAGTTTTTACAAGTGTCATTTTAAGGAGTTGTAAATTTGTATATTAAATAATATGAAGGTTAAGAGTTATAGATATTACTAAATTAATTAAGATTTAAATTTATGTAATTGAAGAGGTATGAAATTAGAAGATGATTTTATAAAATAAAATAATTGAGAAAAATTAGAAAAAATGTCAAAAAACCACAAAAAAGATAAATAAGATCCTTGGTCATTGAGAGGTGCCACATCACTTCTTTTCTATCCAACTTTATATATATAATTGTTTAGGGCCTATTTGGAAGGACACCCTGGTAATTAGATTTGGTGTAATTGGTGTAATTACACTGTCTTGTCATGTTTGGAAGGACAGGTAATTACTTGGTCAGCATGTAATTGGTGTAATTGGCATGGGGTAATTACACTCTACAATTCACAGGCAGAGGCTGTGAATTGCTGATAGTTACATGATGTAATTACCACCTGATTACTTTTTCAGTTTTTTTAATTTCTATTTTTATTTATTTTTGTTTTATTTTTTATACTTCTATTATTTTAATTTCTTTTTTCTTTTATTTTTATTATTCTAAAATTTGTAGAAGTCTATTTTTTATTTTATATTATTATATTTCATTTTATTCTTGTTCTCAATCTTACTTTACGTGATTTTATGTAATTTTCTCGTATTATCTATTTCTTTATGCCATGTTTATTTTCTCATTAGCATAATTTTATTAGTATTCTAATTTTTAAATTAAAATAGAATTTATTGTTAAGTAAGGTTATAGACTTACATTTTCTTTATTATGAAGAAATAAAAATAAATCATATTTATTGCTAAGGCTGGGCACCGGAACGGGTTGTACCGGTACCATTCTGGTCCGTTCCGGTCCGATAGTATTCGGGACGGGATGGGATACATTGAACCGGTACACGGAACGAAATGGTACCATGATTTGGTACCGATATACCGGTACCGGTTCATTCCGTTCCGGTCCGGTCCCGGTAAATCTTTTTTAATTAAAATAAAAAATAATATTTTTGTCATTATTTACTTTTATTAGCATTTCTTTTTTGTTTATTTAATTTTTTTAAAATTACAAACTTAAGTTATTTAACTTACAAGTTATAAGTATAACTTAATAACTTATAAACTTCAAAAGATTCAAATCTTTAAAACTTATAACATAACTACATAAGCTCAAAAACTAAAAAAAAAACTTTATTAAACTCAACTTACAAACTTATATACGTAAAAATTAAAAAAAAAATCTTTAAAATAAACTTAAGTAAAATTATTATAAATTTTAAAACTTAAATACTATAAACTAATATAACTTAGAAAAATAAAAAAAACATTCATATTTTCGTAATTCAAAATAACTCAAAAAAAATAATTATTTTTTGAAATAGCTATATGTGCCGTCCCGTTTATCCCATCCCGTTCCGTTCCGGTCCATTCCGGTCCGTCCCGGTTCTATCCCGGTATTTAGTGGGACGTGACGGAACTGAGCCTCCATCCCGATAGTTCCGGTCCGGTTCATCCCGGTACCGGTCAACAACCCGGTCAAACCGTCCCGGTTCGTTCCGGTCCGGTGCCCAGCCTTATTTATTGCTATGTTGAAATTTGTTATAAGAGTATTATGTTAAATTTTTTGTTTTGAATTTATAACTTATGTTATATTTTCAGTTTCATTTGTTTTAGTAATATTGAATTTACATTGCATGTCATTTTTTAATTAGACTTGATAGATTATATTTTTGTCAAACATTTAATACTTTATGATATTTTATTTATATATTGCTATTCTTTTTATCAAACATGCATTTGTCAATGTTCGTAGAAACTTCATACTTTCAGTTGTTACGATCAATTCAATTGAAATATATTAATTTGAAAAAATATAAATCAATTATTTTTTATATTAGCTACAGTAAATATGTTTATTAATTAATATATTTTTGAAAAAATAATATATATCTTAAATATTTAATTTAATGTCATTTATAAAATTTCTTATTTGACATGCTTTTACAATTCACTTAATATGAATTTGAGAAAATATTTACAGTCCATATAATCTCCTAATTAATAGAGTAGAAAAGTTGCGTAAGTTGGGTACACCTAAAGTAATTGAGCTAAACTAAGTAGCATAGAAGAAAAATTACTAGTCTATCTATTACTAGGAATTAATGTGAATTAACAAGTAACAAACCAGAATAATCCTATTGATACTTAAAATTCTTATTTGTACCAAGTAAATTATAACATAGGAAATAATATATATATTATTTGAAAGTTATATATAAAATGTATTACATATAAATAATAACTTAAAATAGATTTTTTTTTCAAAGGGATAAGCTTGCGGAGAAGAAAGCTCAATCCTCATCTCTCTCCCAAAGAAAAATACAAAAGAGAACATAACCCCAATAAAAACCTACACACATATATTTAAAGAGATAAGGGGAGCCTTTTTTTTCTTCTATCTAATTGTAACTGAAGAGAAATGGAATTTCCCATCATTGTCTTGTTCATCTCACTATTTTTCACTTGGCTCTTCATCAAACTAACTAAATCCACGAAGAAGCTGCTACCACCTGGTCCTACTGGCCTTCCAATAATCGGCTCACTCCTCCAACTCGGCTCAAAACCCAACCAATCACTAGCCGAGCTAGCCAAAATCCACGGCCCTCTCATGACTCTAAAGCTCGGCTCGATCACCACAGTTATAGCTTCCTCCCCCGAAACAGCCAAAGAAATCCTCCAAAAACACGACAAAACATTATCGGCCCGCATGGTTCCCGATGCGGTCACATCCCAACCCAATCCAGAAGCCACGTTGGCATGGGTTCAGTCCGACAACATGTGGAGGAACAAGAGAAGAATATTGAACACGCAAATGTTCACTAATCAAAAACTCGATTCGCTACAACAACTCCGCCACAAAAAAGCTGAACAACTTGTGTGTCATATACGAAAACTATGTGAAAATGGCTCCTCCGTGGATATAGGACGCGTGGCGTTCGCGACCATGCTGAATTTAGTGTCGCGCACTATTTTCTCGATTGATTTGGTAGATCCGGAATCTGACATGGCTCAAGAGTTTAAGGATTTGGTTTGGACAATCAATGAATATGCTGGTAAGCCTAATTTGTCTGATTATTTTCCGGTTCTAAAGTGGTTAGATTTGCAAGGGGTGAGGCGTCATGTAAGACCAGCGTACATAAGGTTGCATCAGATATTTGATCAACTTATTGAGAAGAGATTAGATGATAGAGCGTCTACTCGGAAGATGAAGGTAGCTGGAGATTTTTTGGATGTACTTCTTGATCAATGTGAAGATAAAGGGTCTGGATTTGATCGCAAAACTATCAAGCCAATTATCGTCGTAAGTGTTTGTTACACATAATTAAAATTCCTTATAAGAAGATTCATTTATTTAAATTACATATTGTAGATCATGTAGTTTAACCAGTAATAGTAGATTAAGTATCATAAGACACAATTTTTACCGTGGTACGGTCAATTGACCTACATCCGATGAACAATATAAATATGATAGTACAAAATATATAGAGAAATATAACCTTAACCAATTCACTCAGAATACAAGGAAGTCACATAAGTGATAACATATCACTTGTGTCCTACAAATTCTCCTCCTAAACAAAATACTCAGACCCCTAGGCCTACATTGTGAATGTTGATTAAGTCAGAAGGAATGAATCTCTATTTATAGAATCCTGAACCTTTTTCTACAAGAAAAAAAGATTAGTCAAATATGAAGACTTCATGGTTTCCTTTTAAGAAAATGAAAATCTATTTACGGTAAGAAACTCAGGGTAGATACCCAACACTTACTACATCTGTGTGCTATTGACAGGATTTATTCGTTGCTGGAAGTGATACATCGGCCATAACAACAGAATGGGCAATGACAGAACTTCTTCGAAAACCTGAAGAACTCAACAAAGTACGACAAGAAATTATCCAACAAATTGGCACAGAAAGGGCAGTTAAAGAATCAGACATGGACAAACTCCCATACCTTCAAGCAGTTGTAAAAGAAACCATGAGACTTCATCCAGCAGCTCCATTACTCTTACCTCACAAAGCCCAACACGACGTACAAGTGTTGGGCTTTACCGTACCCAAGGACAGTCAGATTTTCGTGAATGCTTGGGCTATTGGAAGAGATCCCAAGTATTGGGAAAAACCACTAGAGTTTCTGCCTGAAAGATTCATGGAATCTAGTGTGGATTACAAAGGTAGGGACTTTGAGTTTATACCATTTGGCGCGGGGAGGAGGATTTGTCCAGGAATGCCGTTGGCTATAAGAATGGTGAATTTGATGTTGGCTTCGATGATTCAACCATTTAATTGGAAGTTACCAGATGGAATGGCGCGGGAGGAATTGGACATGGAGGAACAGTTTGGAGTTACCTTAAAGAAGGCTATTCCTCTTGTTGCAATTCCTTGTATGAAAGAAAATAAGGTTATATTTTAAGTCTTTATGTTTTATGAGTTTCGTTAGAAGTATATTTATGTAAGAAGTAATAAATTTTAATGCACTACAAGCTCATGTATCAACATTTTTATGGCTACTCATTAGTTAAGAAGGGGTGTGTGATTTGCTTAATTTTGTAGAAGATTTTTTTTATTGTTAACTTGCTTCAGTTTTTCTAAAATGAGAAAAATAAGAATATTGTCTGAAAATTTTATCAGGATCTTTTGTGGCCAGAATGACTCTGGATCTGACTTGTTGTTGGCCTTTATCAGGGATATTTTCGGTGAAACCTAGGTAATTAAACATTTTTTTTAAAGAGGAAATTTCAAATTTTCAATTTGCTATTTAGAATGAATATATCTCATTAAAATTGCGCTTTATATATATCTTTGTCATTACACAAATAAACTCATATATACTATATTTTCGGCTAACAAGAGTGAAACAATTGATTTTGAATTTATTATTTAAACTTTTCTATTAAAATAGAATTCATATTAGGGTATAATTTTTACCCTTCTTGAAAAGTTCATGGTAATTTTGATCCCTTCATTTTTTTTTGTTGAATTTGACTTAACATGAAATTTAAGTAAATAAAGAAGACTTTTGAATTTATTGTTTTAATTAATTAAGAATATGTAGAATGTTAAAATATTTTTAAATCTTATGGTCTTAAATATGTTAGAAAAATGAAATTTAAAAATTATCAAAAAGAAAAGAAATATTCGTTTTTAAAACCAATTTATAGTTAATTAGGTAATCGTTTTCAAGCCAGAAAAAATTGAAAACGGGAATTCTCATTCAGTGTCCCTTGAATAAGAGTATTCACAGTGGGGTATTCTCATCTTAGTCGTCTTTTGAACTCTTTTCTACTTATTTTATTTTAAATATATATAATTTTATTTTAAAAAAACTTCATAACTATACAAATATTAAACAATAAATTTTGACACTACACTAAATATAATTTTAATTAATTAACGATAATAACTTAATTGCAGCTAAATATGTTCTTTTAGTGGCAATAACACTCTTAATAAATGTTTTTAAAGCCTTTAGCGAGGATCCAATGACAATTAACTAATTAATGCTAGTAAAGTCTTTATCACTCTTTGTTAATATGCATATATGTTGCCGCTAAAAATTATTTTTATGATAGTGGGAGAGCATAAGTAAATATAAAATCAAGTTTACTGATGCAAAAATCAAATTTCTCTTTGGATAGAACAATTAAGTAGACAAGGGCAATGTCCAAAAGTTCCTTAATAATTTCAAGTTTCTTGTTTCCAATTTTTTTTAAAATACAAATGAGCCAAACATTACATAAATACACTTGTCACAAATCACAATCACATTAATAAGGTAAAGAAAAACAATTGCAAATTAAATCAAAAGAAAATTATTTTACTTACATACTAGGAACTGCAACAAGAGGAACAGCTTTCCTAAGCTAACTCCAAATTCGTTCCTCCATGTTCAATTCTCCGGATCCATTCCATCAGGTAACTTCCAATTAAATGGTTGAATAATAGAAGCCAACATCAAATTCACCATTCTTATAGCCAGTGGAATTCCAGGACAAATCCTCCTTCCCGCGCCAAATGGAATAAACTCAAAATCCCTACCTTTATAATCCACGTTAGATTCTATGAATCTTTGAGGCAGAAACTCTAGTGCCCTTTCCCATGACTTTGGATCTCTTCCAATTGCCCATGCATTCACGAAAACTTGACTGTCCTTAGGCACGTTGAAGCCTAATACTTGTATGTCATTTTGGGCTTTGTGTGGTAAGAGTAATGAAACCGCTGGATGAAGTCTCATGGTTTCTTTTACGACTGCTTGAAGATATGGGAGTTTGTCCATGTCTGATTCTTTAACTGCTCTTTCTAGCCCTATTTGTTCGATTATTTCTTGTCGTACTTTGTTGAGTTCTTCAGGTTTTCGAAGAAGTTCTGCCATTGCCCATTCTGTTGTTATGGCTGATGTATCACTTCCGGCAATGAATAAATCCTGTCATGCCACAAACGATATTAACTTCATATACCTGTTTCAATTTATGTGTCTTTATTAGTTCTTTCTGAAGAATAATTGATGTATTTCAAAATAATTAATTTTATACTTTTTGTTTTAATGTTACAAGAACTATTCATTTGGTTTATGAGTATTTGATTCAAATTATATAAATTTAGTATATATCCTTGGAAAGAAATAAGCTTACTATAATAATCTGTTCCATTCCCAAAGTACCACTAGTTAGATAATAAAATCATTTGATTAATCTGGAATTCTAATTAGATTGCAACTTGCATTTCTTAATTATTTATTCTTAATATATCATAATTTACTTTCCATTTTACAGGCAGTTGGGAAGCAATTTGACCCCTACTCCTGTTGTTTTTGTATTTTCTTTAGTGATTCGTAAAAATGACACACCTAAGATATCTAAAATATAAGTGCACCTGCTAGCCATCGTGGAACCTAGGGCCGGCTGCTCTCTTCTCTTCTGCGAACTATGTCGCCTTGAAGTAAATTCATGATAGCTGCATCCTCTCCCCAGCCTATGGTTGTGGGAGAGCCAAACACTAGTTCTAATCTAGAAGCAACTTATGCCGCACGTTTAAATTCAATCCAAACCGGACAAAACTTGAAAAAAAACAAAGCTGAAATCTATAGATATCATTCATGGAGAACCTACAATTACATTCACAGTGGAAGAGATAAATCAATACACTATGGAAGAAGGTCCACATCAAGCTCTAGTACTATTCAAGTTTTCACACGATCCAATTAATATGCAAGATGCACGAAAGTTGCTGCCTATACAACTAGGAACTCAAGGTCGCTGCCTTGTCGGATGGCTTGCGCATCGACATATTTTGGTGAGATTCGATAGATATGATGATTATGGATTAGTTGTGGCTAAAACTGTTCAGTACCTTTTGTACAATGGTTTACAAAAGCAATTTAGAGAATTTTCATGGACAATTGGCTTCAATCCGAAAGAAGAGACATCAAGAGCTTTTGTTTGGATATCTTTTCCAAACTTGCCGCCAGAGCTTTTTGCAAAACAATCCTTAATTACTGTCAATTGCCTCGGCTGCTGGTAAGCCAATAGCTGTTGATAAAGCCACTCAAGATTAGTCGAGACCTAGCACGGCTAGAGTTAAAGTCGAACTTGATTTACTAGCGAATTTGCCACATTAAATGAGAATTCAATATGTCAACGAGAAAACAGGAAAAAGTGTGGAGCAATTTCAGAAGTTTAATCTGCCATTTTATTGCAACTATTGTAAGCACTAAGGCCACAACGAAAGTGAATGTCGACTATTATTGGGAAATAATGCAGGAAGAAACCAAGAAGAAGCATCGAAAGTAGGATCTGAGATTTAAAAATATCATGGTGATGCTCGGGAGATATTAGATGAAAAGAGGGCTGGAAATAAATCCCTCGTGGTTGATAAAAGTGGTGTCCACGATCAGGTAGTTGAGCCACGAAATTTGGAGTGTCAAACTAAAGAACATTCTGGACAGCTCTTAGGCAGACCAGTTGCGCACAAATCGGCTTCAGGGGATCAAAGTTTAACCACTCGAAAAACTTTGGTCCTAGAGTCGCAAGTTGATTTTGGGCAGCAATTAAATAGCAACACTGTTGATGATGTGAGACTTGGCATTATAGATACCGTAGAAAAAAGCGTTAATAACGAAAGTGGAAAAAATGGTTTTCTGCAAATTGATTCTAAGATTGTTGATGATGTCCATTCATCGGGGAATAAAGTTGGACCTACTGAAACATTGGAGAAAAAATTGAATGAAAATCAACTTTCTTTGACTACAAATCCCACTCTAGCTCACATTGATGATGAGGGCCAAAATAATGCAGCTACAATAGTGGCGTCGACGATAGATGATGAGCAGCAACTAAATGGAACCAGAGGTGACGTAGGGCTTTTTGAAAAATCAGGACATCCTTTGGTAATTAATGCAACCGTAGAGTTGGCATTAGATCCCAAGAGTGCGAAGGTAGTGGCAGATGGAGTGAAGCATGATGCTCGGGGTATTGAAAGTGTTGAATGCTTGGTTGACAACATGTCGCAGCAGGTCAACAATGTCAATAAAAAAATTGAAAGTGATGTCGGAACTAATTCAATCGCCTTGATGAATGCCAAGAGTACAGGTAAAGGAGTGGAACTATTACATGAATCTAATTGGGTTGTGGTGACGAAGAAAAAATCTCCAAGTATTGTAATTGGTTCGCCTATTCGTAACACAGTGCAACCGGTTGTAGATAGTCAAACTATGAATCCAGGTGCTCGAGAAATTGTTCCAAAGGAGATCTTGTGTTTTAACACTTTTGATGCTCTTACGAATAATATTGTGCATGAGATCAATTCATCTCAAGTTAACTCTACAAATGAATTAGTTATTTCTAAGGAACAACAGGGTGCGACAAGTACTCCGAGGTGGGCAGATATACCAGATGAAGAGGAAGAACAAGTCAATTCCCCTCATATGCAAAAGAAATTGAGCCCAACTGGCCTGCTTTTGTGTCTAGTGGTGCCAAGTTAGTAACTCCCCGACAAGGTTTGTCATTATCAACAAATGTTGTTGCAATCTTAAGTGATCATTTGGTGAGTTCTAATAATAAAAAAATGGTTTCTCTTACACCTATTAACACTAACAAACAACTACAATTTGGTGTTAGTAGTACTTTGTCCCCAAATAAATTTGCTAATCTAGATGATGAGGACATCTATGAGGAAGGTGAGGAAGAGGAAGAGGAAATGTTGGATTATTGTTTTGCAATTGCAGCTAGAAATGCTGATGTTTCTCCTAGGCAACAACAAAATGAAGCATGGAAGAAAACATAGTTGGGATGGTAAAGTGAATGAGGAGTTTGTTCCAAGGCACCTATCGATACGACTGATGAAACAGAATCATATGATAGTGTCAATAACTTTAACAAGATCCAATACAACCAAGAAGTGATGAACTATCAAGTGTTATTGGACAAATTTGAAGAAGAAGACAAGAGAAACATACTTCAAGTTCCTTTAGAAGGCCAATCTATCTTTCTTAGTTCATACATTTGTAAAAGAAAGTTTGAGGTTGATAACTCAACTTTCTCCTTGACTTTTATGATTTTTTATTACTTAAGAATCCCCATTTGTAATATCATCATAGAGTGTCTTTATGATGATCATAGAATATCTAGTGCTCTCTAGCTCGTATTTTCTTCATGGTTGTTAATTGATAGATGATAGATATCTCATTAGGATTGGTAAGGTAAGACCTAGCATCCCCTACTTGTACTTATTCCTATTGAGAATTTTTTATGTTTATTATTAATAAATGGTCTAGTGGTATAAATTTGCTAAAAAAAATAAAAATAAATAAATAATATATATATATATATATATATAAGTGCACTATAATAATAAAAAAGAACATAATATATTCTGTTGAAAATGCTTCCTGATCCTCTAGTAGATAACTTAATTTTGACTGAAGTGCATTATTTGATTTTTTTTATAACATAAATATCAAAAAATAAAATTATTTTAATTTTTTTTTAAATATAAAATATTTAGTTATATCGAACTAATATTAGTTTACGTCTCCCATATTCTTGCCTATAAATTTTCCCCTGGAGAGATGAATTCACTTGATATTAGTAAAAGAGAGAATTAATAAATATTTAATCCTTCAACACTAATTATTTACAAATGCTTAATATTTTGTACTACTCCTATTTATTCAAAACTTACCTATCAGAAGTCTTTTTCATTTCTTAAGTTTTGCATCCAATCAATTCACTACTGTATGATGATAACTTGCTTTCAAGACCAAGAAAAGTATGTTTTCTTTATAACCACATATAGTCTAGATATTTCATATCTGTTACATTAACGCTAACGTTTGGTACGGGTTTTTCCAAATATTTTTTTCAAGTTATATTTTTGGTGAAGTTTTAATATGCACAAGTATAATCATAACAAATTTCACATAATTATAAGCTTCAAAATTTTAAACGTCTTTCTTAAATTGCATTACGTATTAATATTTTTCTCTCACCTCTCAAAATCATCCCAAAAATAACCAATTTCTTTTTTTCATGAGATGAATATATTTAGAAAAACTCAAAATCCAAAGTTAATGAGAATTTTTTTTTTAATATGTCAAAGTTAGCTGATAGTTATTGCTGATGAGAGATGCAGATATCCATGAAAAATTAATCAACATGCGCATAAACTGACTTGTTATAAAAAATTTAAATAAAAGAAATACTTACCACCATAAGAGGCTTGATGGTTGTACCAAATCCAGACCCATCATCTTCACATTGATCAAGAAGTATATCCAAAAAATCCCCTTTTTTCTTCATCCCTGCAGCTCTAGCTTCTACTCTCTTCTCAATATTTTCTTCAAATATTTCATGCAACCTTAAATACGCTGGCCTTATACGCCTCCGTACTCCTTGCAAATCTAACCACTTTAAAACCGGAAAAAAATCCGACAGATTCGGTACCCCGGCATCTTCCATAATCGTCCATACCAATTCCTTAAACTCATGAGCCTTCTTAAATTCCGGATCCACCATATCGATCGAAAAAATCGTGTTCGATATTAAATTCAACGTGGTTGCGAACGCGACCCGTCCAATATCAACAGCCGATCCACTCTCACACTGGCTCCTTATATGGCTCACTAGTTGTTCCGCCTTTTGGTGACGAAGTTCTTGAAGCAAATCAAGCCGTTGATTATTAAACATTTGCGTACTGAGAAACCTTCTCTTTTTTTTCCACATGTGATCGCCGTTAACCCATGCCAACGTGGCTTCAGGGTTCGGCTGAGCAGCTACGGCTACAGGGACGATACGAGCTGAGAAAGTTTCGTCGTGTTTGTGGAGAATCTCGTTGGCTACTTCGGCTGAGGAGACTACTATGGTGGTGAGTGAGCCGAGCTGTAGAGTCATGAGAGGGCCATGTTTTTTGGCTAGCTCGGCTAGTGATTGGTTAGGTTTTGTACCTAGTTTTAAGAGTGAGCCGATTATTGGGAGGCCAGTAGGTCCTGGTGGTAGTTTTTTGGATTTAGAATTGATATATGGCTTGATGAGGAACCAGAAAAATGAGATAAAGATAATAACAAGGATTGGGAGTTCCATATTTTTGCTAAGTAAGGGACATGATAGGCAAAAGAATGATGTACACTTTATATAGAGCGTAGACTTAGCTAATGGTTGAGGGTAGTTAGGAAATTTTATCATGTTGAAATATTTGCACGTTGTGGAAACTTTCACTCATTAACTTTTTATTTTTTCAAGTAAAATATATATCCAAACATAATTTTAAATTTCAAAAATCATAATTCTAAAAACACGAATGTCAACTTTAAAATCAATGGCCAAATAGGAGGCTCAATCTTAGGGAAAATTGCTATATATGGAGAATGTGAATATTTATTATTAGTTGTTTATTACTTGAAAGTGTTTTAAGTTGTTTACTCCTCTATCTATCTAGGGGGTTTGTAGTCTGGTTTGGATCGGTTATTAGTCAAAATCAAAATCAAATCAATCTAGTCGGTTTTTTAAAATTTCTAAAACCAAATCAAACTAAACAAAAAAAATAGTCAGTTTGGTTCAATTTTTCTGATTTTTTTAGTTTGAAAGTAATAAATTTTTTGAGCTATCTCGATAGACACAAAGTAGTACATGAACAATTCACGGGAAAGTTATTGTCGGTTCAATTAAGCAATTAAGCAATACTAGAGTTATTATTCAACGAACAAAGTAATTCAATTAAGAGAAAATGTAACTATCTTATGTGAGGTAGGCCATAGGTAAAAACTGAAGTAATGGATTTTGATGGACTTGGACTTAGGATTGTAATAGTTAAAGCTAACATTTAAGTGTTGAGATTGAGAAAATTGTAAAGTTAAATACTTAAGTTGATCAAAATTTAACAAAATATTTATATTTTATTTATGAATAATATATAAATAATTATAAAATATACATATCTAATTTATCGATTTGATTTGGTTATTTTGCAGTTATTATTTAGTAAAACTAAAACCAAACCAAATAGTATCGGCTATCAAAATTTAAAATCAAGCATAACCAAATCAACCAAATATAGGTTTTTAAAATTGGTTTGATTCGAATTGCTGTTCGTTTTGATTTTTTAATCATAACCATGAACAGTCCTATCTCTATCTCAGTTTTAGTCGCATTTTCCAGGTATATTGAGAGTTGAAAAACTTTTGTATTGTAATTTTTTCAAATTTTATTTTATTAAATTATTAATTATTGTGAATTACTATATTTTTTTATGTTGTTTCATAAATGTTAATTTTTTAATTTTTTTTTTTAAAGCTTCTATATTCATATTCACTGTCAAAAGTAGAAAACTTAACTCTTTAATAATTGAACTATGTTATATATATATAAATTGGGATATATAAAATAATACACCATCAATATATATAAATATCATTTCATTACCAAGTCCTGTTTTATTTTCCAACTTATAAAACATCATATTTTTAAAAATCTTCCCTATAATTTGGATGATATAATTATATAAACAATTGTGTACACCAATAATATGTATATGACTTAAAAGATAAAACTATATTGGAAATATTCATGGGACCGGAATCATGAAATGTGAGTGCACGACGACTGGTTAGCTGTAGTAACCAAATATTATACCTTCAACTTGCTGACTCGTGTCTTCTTATTATGTAATTCTCTCAAGTTGGAGTATGTAAATTATATTTGTTTCGTTTCAATTTATGCAAAATAATTTGATTAAAATATATAAATAAGTGAAGTGAGTTGAGAAAATAATTAAGTTTCGAGAACAAGTCTAGGAAGATAAGTTTTGAAGTTGACTGTTTGCATGTTTGACAACGTGGCCCACTTGACACATGCCCCCATATTATAATTAAAAAAACGTAAAATTTTGATGTGGGTATCTTTTAGAATGATATATAAAGAATAGGAGAATTTAGATATTTTGTGGGGTTATTCGTTTTTGTGTTCGTTTATAAAAAGATTATACATTGATTTTTTAATGTAAATTTTTTTTATCATATTGTTCTACTAATTAATGGTCCGTAATAATTATAATTTTCTCTATATATATATATATTTTTTTTAAAAATTAAAAATATATTATTTTTTTAAATCACTTTGTTCTATTCATGTGTTTCTCGTTATAATAATCAAATTGTTTGCATTTACTTCGTAGTTTAATTTATATTTTTATCTTGATTGTCAAGAATGCATTTTCATGTTCAAAATAACTCATGTTTTTTAATTGATTATTTTTATTTAAATCAAACATCATCAAGACATAGTATATTGCAGCTAAATTTTTAACTTTTACCAAAAAATATCGTTGGAACGAATTTATCATATTTATTAGTAATGATTAAATTCTTAGATAAATGCAAACATTTTTTTTTGAAGTATCCTATATATAACTAGATCATTTTTTTTATATTATCATATATTTTCTAAAAGTCGACGAAAACCACAATACAAAAATAAAAATAAAAAGTTAAAGTGATAAAAAAATCTGACTTAATTAATTTGACTTGATTTCAACATTTGAAAAAAATAAATAAATTAATTTAATTGGAAAATGGTCCAAATTAAATCACGGCTAATCGTACCAAAAATATTAAGTTTCAACTTTTGATAAATAAATATAATTCATACGAAAAAAGTAAAATTTAAAAAAACAACGGAAAAAAAAGAAGAAAATATGGAATAGGAGAAAGAGAATAAAAAGATGAAGCCTTTTAGCCCCTATTTTTTGTAGTGGGACCCAAACTACACTTGGCAAAGTATGAGAGGATCTCATACAAGTATGGTCTGTCATGTAATATTTGTGTCTCTCACGGAATAAATTTTTTCTAGGCCAAAGTCATCCGCGGCCCCTCAGAGTTGTCCTCATTATTCATTTAGACACCTCAACTATACCTAGTACCTATTAAACACTTAAATCTTAACAAATTTATACCTATTTAACACAAAATAATAATCAATAAAAAGACAAACATGCGTGCATCTCAAACGAGAAAATGATCAAAATGGTCCTTAATGTATGGGCTTTGATTCCATTTGGTCCTTAATGTATGGAGTTGATGGAAATGGTCCTTTATGTATCATAAATTGTGATCAATTTGGTCCTTTAACCCTAAAATTTTAATGGCAGCAATTATTTAAAATTTTTTACTAAAAATCGCTACACGTGGAGCGATTTCCCATTATTTTTTAAGCAGTCCTCACCTCGGGAATTTTTAATAAAAAAAAAATTGAACTTTTTAAAGAAAATGGCTGCTATAGCAGCTATTTCTATTTTTTAAATGTTGCTGGGACAACGTTGTTAAAAAAATAAATTCACAACAGCGGTTTTAAAGAAAAAAGAATTTTTTTTTGGACCGGCAGCGATTTTTATGTTTTTTAAAGGAGTAACAACGTCAATTTTGTCAGAAGAAAATCGCTCCGTCAGAAGCGATTTTTGCCCTTTTTAGGTTAAAAAAAAATTGATGTGTCATTTTGGATTTTTTGGAAACAGGGGAAGGAAAGTCTTGAACGAGTGCATCTTTTACATATTCCGTGTATTTTGATGGCAAAATAAAATAAAATATTAATTTTAGGGTTAAGGACTAAATTGATCACAATTTATGATATATAAAAGACCATTTTCATCAAGTCCATACATTAAGGACCAAATGGAATCAAAGCCATACATTAAGGACCATTTTGATCATTTTCTCCATCTCAAACACACAAACATACTAAATAGACCAATGAAATAATGACACGTGTCAATTGGATTAACTTATTTTTAAAATTTTATTTGAATAATTCAAAAGGAATTTTAAAAAGAAAAACCAAAAATTATTTTTGAATTAACCCATCCCCACCCCCACCCCACCCCACCCCACTATTCTTCTTCATCTTCTCCATCAGAACTAATTTTCCTTTGCACTGGGCCGTTGTTTCTCAATCGTCAGTATACCATCGCCTCCCCTTTCTTCTTCATCGAATCTTATTCCTTTCACCGACATCGATAATACACCATTGATGTCCAGTTAAGCTACCCCTCATTCACCTTTCATTTTAATAGCATTACATCTTCCATTCATTGTCTTCATTTTCTTTTCACTACTAATCATTTATCACAATTATAAGAAAACTTTTGTCGGATGGCAGAAGATGGAATAGTTGAAGATGGCAGAAGATGGAATAGTTGAAGATGGCAGAAGATGGAATAGTTGAAGATGGCAGAAGATGGAATAGTTGAAGATGGCAGAAGATGGAATAGTTGAAGATGGCAGAAAGCTTCCTTCGTTTTCTTTTTTTAATTAATTGTTATTATTATTTATTTGTTTAGATGTATAGGTTGGAAAGAAAATAAAAAATATATATTTTTAATTGATTTACGCGCTTTAGGAGAGTGATGTACACGTTTTTTTGCCATGTCAGCGTTTTTGTGTCTAATTGACATCACTTTTGAGCAGATAAAGTGTTCAATAGGTACAAACCTTAGTTGAGGTGTTCAAGTGAATTATGCGGACAACTTTAGGTGGCCGTGGATGACTTTGGCCTTTTTTCTATATCATATAGTTCCATGTTTTTTATCTTGGTGGCTAAAATTTTAAAATAAATTTTACTATGGTAAGACTCAATTCATTTTATTTTTCAGTTCTTTCATTACATTTTTTGTTTGTTAGGGTTTTGTTATGATTTTCTTACCTTATTTTAAGTTTATTTTTTCCTAAAAAAAAAAGACAAAACATTACCATAAATATTTTAACTTTTTCTTGAAAGAAAAATATAATTTTCTTTCATATTTGGTTTATTATTTTCTTAGAGAAAAAGTTTGGAACTCTATAAATTGAAGACTTCTCTTCTCATACCAAAAACACAAGAACATCCACAATATAGTTAATAAAGAGTTTTGTTTATGAGAAAATTTTCCTTCAACAATTTTAATATTTTTTTTTATTAGTTTTTTCATATGTAGGCCAATTGGCTAAACCATATAGTAATATTATGTTTTTAATCTAAGTTTTTGTCATCTGATTTATCAATATAATGATTTGCAATTGTAAGTTTCCACATGACACCCTAATCACATTCGAACCCAACAAGTGATATCAGAGCACATAGTTTAATGATCCAATGGTTCAACAAGATTGAAGACAGATTCAAGTGGTTTCAAATCAATTTGCAATCAACGTGATGATAATAAAGATTTTTGTGCTACTACATGTGGAGTTTTTAAAAAAATATATTTTCAACAATATCCTGCTGCTCCATCCTTTAAAACAAAATCATTTTTCAACCCATGTTTACTTTAGAGCATGGACTCTAACTTTCAACCCGTGCAAAGTTTAATGCTCGGGCTCCACTTTTAACTCATGTATTTTTACTTTTAACGCATGAACTCCACTTTTAACGCATTAGCTCTACTTTCAACTCATGTATATTATTTTTAACGCATTAGCTCCACTTTCAACCCCTGCTCATAACTTTTAACACATGACTCCAATTTTTAACCCATATCAATTTTTAAATCATGGTAAGCAACAGTAATACATGAAGATTTTGTGAAGAACAAAGATTATCAAGCACGTGAAGAAGGCGGATCAAGTTTTGTCAAGAAAATACAACAAAAAGGGGAGATTTGTTAGGATTTTGCCCTGATTTGCTTACCTTATTTGAAATTTATTTTTTCATAAAAGAAAAGACAAAACATTACCATAAATGTTTTAACTTTTCTTGAAAGAAAATATAATTTTCTTTCATATTTGGTTTATTCTTTCCTTAGAAGAAAAGTTTGGAACTCTATAAATTGAAGACTCCTCTTCTCATACCAAAAACACAAGAACATCCACAATGTAGTCAATAAAGAGTTTTATTTTTGGGGAGATTTTCCTTCAACAATTTAAATATTTTTTTAATTAGTTTTTTCATATGTAGGTCGATTGGCTAAACCATATAATAATATTATGTTTTTAGTATAATTTTTTGTCATCTAATTTATCAATATCATGATTTGCAATTATAAATTTCCACATGACGCCTAATCACTTTCGAACCCAACAGTTCGATGGTCCCAATTCATTATTGATTCATGTAATATGTAGTTGTAAAAACTCAAATTTGGCATTAGCTCGTAACTAAATATTTTAACTTTTAGTGTGTACATTACTATGTTTAAAATTTATATCTCACGTCATTATAGTGTTTATGACTCTGAATGTTTAGTTATCAAGTAAGACAAAATTGAGGTGTTTAGATGTGTATTTTCAAAATTAGTAGGATTATTTATCAGTTAAAATCAAATTTAAGTATTTATTTAACTTTTATGTCCATAATTACTTCATGAACGTAATATTCAATTAATTACTTCCTCTGGTCCCTTATATTTGTCACTTCAAAATTTTAAGAAGTATTAATTGTTCCTATCGAACTCCCAGAAGGCGTATTGTAACTAATTGATCAAGTAATGAAAATATTATAAAAGGGGTTATTTAGCAAAAATATATCTCTCTGTATCTAATTATTTGTCAAATTTATTTTTCTTTTTACTTGTCCATTTTGACAAATTAAAAAAAGACAATTTTTTTGTTTACATATTATACCCTCAATTAATTACTTTGAAAAAGGTAGAGTTTCTCGAAAATCTTAAATTTTTAATTCATCCACTTCATTATTAATAGGGAAAAAGTGATAAACTCACTATGTCAATCATTATTTTTTCAATAAGTGTGCCAATTCAAAAATGGAAAAGTAATTAGGACATAAGGAGTATCTTTTTTGGTTAACCAAAATATAACCTTTGGTTAAAAAAATATACTCGTATATTTATTTAAATAAAGGGTGTGGTAAACTTTATACCACAGATAAAAAAAAATCTGAGAGAACAATTAAAATGTGTATATTGATCCTTTTATGTAAAATTAAAGTTATCTAAGGAGTAATATGTAAACTATTTTTGTAAAAATACTATGTGCAAAATATTGAGCAACAATAATTAATAATAATAAAGAAAACATAATACGTGAATATTTACATTTTTATGGTTAGTAATTCATTATATCTGAATAAATTCACAAGTAAATGAGGGACCATAAACATACTTTTCACTTTTAAACTTTCTGTTTTTAACCAAATCTATATCAAAAAGACAAAATATTAGTATTTTGGTTTATCAATAATTGTGAGTAGGTAGGTTTACTATTTTTTATTCGATTAATTCTGTTGGTCGAATCGATGACTTTTTGAGCCTATTTCTAAAGAACGAATTGATCAACTTGTATTTGTTAAGCATATGATTAAAGTAGCAAGATTAGACCTTCTTATCACTTTTTCGACTAGCTATAAACATCAATTCCCCTTCTCTTAGATAGATAAATAAGTAAGCAAAACTTTCATCCTGCTTTTTTATTTTTCTTAAAATTGCGAATTACATTGAATTTTGTCTTCAACCAAGTATTTTCGTTCCGAAATCAAGAAGATCCATCACTCTAAAAAGTAAGCATTTTTTATTATACAATATTTTCACCGTGAATGATAGAATTTCTTTAGAAAGAGAAGGCACGAGCAAAGCCTATTGATCCACCAATTTTCTAATTAACTTGTGGCCTACCCACACTCTATAATCAAAATAGGATTCTGAACTTAGAATCATCTGCTTTTAGGATTCCGAAAAGTAGCGCCTAAACTAATCGAACTTGCTTGAAAGATAGGCTTACGAACTTCCATGTTTATTCAATTTATTTTATAGCAGACTCTTCCCCCATCTTGTAGTTGAGCTTGACCTCCACCTTAGGCCTATGGAGTCTTTCAACTTTTGATTTAAAATTATTATTAACATTCATTTGCTTTTGTAGTCTATAACGATGTTGTTTATTTGAATATTTTTTATTAAGTCATATGTAAAATTAATTTTAAATAAACTTAATTGATATAATAAGATAATATTATAAAAGAATAATTGTTATATATAAATCTTAGATAGGTTAAGAGCCATATAAGAAATCACTTGAGACCATTGCCCCTTCATTAAAAAGAAACCAATTAAATGGACACCAATAAAATTTTATATTTCATCTTATGACTCAATCTAACGTTTGTTTTCTCATTTAAAAAAACGAAAAGATAATGAAATACTGAAACCACTCTTTTCTTGAATTATACATACATAAGGGCAAATTGCAAAACAGGAAAAATAAAGATATGACACAGATTAAAAATAAGTGAAATATTCAAAGAAAATTGTTGCCTTTACCCCTCAAACCACCCCTCAGTAAGAATAGTCCCTCAAAAAATATATACTATATGTTATTTTCTTACTATTTGTCCTTTGAGCAAGGAAATTGTAGTATTCGTACTATATATTTTTTTATTTAACTCAGTCACATATATTATTTTGTCAATACTAGATATTCAAAATCTAAAATGAAAAGTATTCATAATAGAGAACGTTTTTCCGGAACAAAATTTTATATAATCGATGCAAATTCAAATTAGTCACATTTCAATATGAATATCAGACATCAAATAAAAAATATAAAAAAGAAGGAAGCTTTGAAGTATATATCATCGGAAGACTATTGACAAACTATTTTGTATGAATTAAGCATAGACCATAAGCGATGGATTAGAAGGACAATTATATTTTCACTAAGAGAGACGTAAGATCTATCTATAATTATATTTGACATCTTTCATATTTGCACCTTTTTTTTTTTGGTTGAAGTATCCACATATTATTAATAACACAATTTCACAAACTAAACAAAAGAAAACATGCACCACCCAACCTATCTATATATGTTTACCACTAATTGTGCTTATACAATAATGTCTCTCTGGATTATATCTTCAATCCATCACTTATCTTTACAAGTATGTTTCCTATGTATTTTCTTCCTATTATATAGCTGCACTAGGTCTTGACATATCAGGATATTAGTCACAAACGCACTTTGATTCTTTGAAATTATATTTAGCAACACTTTTTTCAATTTGTGACACAACATCTTTGTCATCACTTTATAAATTGTGTTATAACATGCGCAATTGGTAAAAAATTCCTGTATACTTTACTCCTTTTAGCATCTTTCCTGTTTGGAAAAATTCTAGTACCCCTTCAGTCGTATCTTTACACTAAATATTATATTTGCATATTTTTAGACCAAACTATATATTGACAACATGAGTATTTTTGACCAAGCTATTAACTGCGGATATTTTTTACCATTTTCTGTTCTTTTTAATTGGGATAGTTGCTCAATGAATTTCATATGAGATCAAAGCATCAAAGTCAGTATACATATATAACAAAACTCGCTATAAAAACCATAAAATGTTCAGAAAAATACTACCACTATAATGAGTTGGCTTGACTATATTTTTATTTGCATCATATATAAGCGTTTATTTTTAGAATATCCAGTTACGCTTTCATAATTTTATTTGTTTGATATTTTATTAAACTGGGAAGAATTTTCATCAGAACTAAAAGAATTTACGCTTGTATTATGTTTTCTCCTAGCTTATTACTTATTAGGATGACATGTTGATTTACCATGTCCAGTTTCAAGAATAGAATAACGGATTGAAAAATATTTTAAAGAATATTATTAGACCCAAAGAGTAATGAAAGAAAGATTCTTTCAAAAAATATTTTAGGAGTTAATCTTAGATTTCAGAGAAGGGTTCGTGACTGGTACGATGATATTTCATGTTATCTTGAAATTACTTGTATCATAATGGGAGATTAATTAATATACCATTGATTCAGATACTATAAAGGAAATTATTCTTATAGAACATATTGCATGAAAAAATCCTTTAGCGAAGAAAAATGTAGCCCTTAAAAGATGCAAATCTCAGCATTATTAGATAACTAGTGAATTGAGCCGCGCTTCGCACGGTAATAAATTTTTTAAATAATTTATTTATAACATGCGAATGATTAAAATATTTTAAACCTTATATATCTATATACATTAAATTTTGAGTTTTGATCTAATTTATAAGTAATACCTGCTTTTAAAAAAAAATCATCATTTTAAAATTGTAGTAGAATTTGAAGAAAAAATGAGCTCTTTACATGCAAATGTTCATATACATATATTTTAAATTTAAATATAAAAAATTGGTTACAATATAAATATCTGAACTTGTCTAACAATCTCGTCTGCATGCTACCTTCCTTTGCCATTTCATTTATCTTTCATTTACAAAATTGAAATTGAAAAAAAATTAAAAAAGAATAATCTTACAAATCAAATATATCTTTCTTTTTTCCTTCTTATTTTTTTCAAATTTGTCATCTTTAATCTCCTACTAATTTCATCTAACCGTCAATTCTTAATTCTCTCTTTTGATAATATTCATTATTGTGCCGTTTTCATCTTTAGTCGCATGTAAGCATTGAAACAATGTTTTTTTATCAATCGAAAAGGTTAAAAAATCATACAAACTTTATTAAATACGAATCATATATAATGATATTAATATTTTACATTATGTCTATTGATAATCAAGAGATAAAAGTAAAAATTTAAATCTTGCAATTGTGATTTATGTGTTGAAATGTGGATGTATAAGTCTTGAAATATTTCTTGACATTTATTAAGGTAATTACTACTATCAATTAAACATAACTAAAACATAAAATTAAGAGAGAATTAAGGAGATGTTAGAGGTAGAAAAAGTAATAATGTGACAAAATAATAGATAATAATAATGAGCAATAAATGATCTGTTTCCTACAAATCTAAGAAACAGACGTTTTTTTTACGTTTTCTAAAAAATCTAGAAAAATGTCTAAAAAAATTGAGAAAAAGATTGTGACATTTCACTTCTTTTATATATATAATTGTGACATAATACAAAAAAAATATATTATATATAAATATATATATATATATATATATATATAGAGAGAGAGAGAGAGAGACGTATTCATATATATTGACAATTTCATATAGAGAGAGAAAGAGAGAGACGTATTCATATATATTGACGACTTCAAAAAAATTACACTTAAATCATAAAAATTACAATAAAATCTTGTAAAAATTTGAATAACAATGACACTGATTAAAAATTTACCTCTTCAAGTAAAAAAAGAACTCCATATTAGTTAGCCTGTTATAAGATAATGATAACATATATAGATTAAAAATGAAGGATCAAGAATAAAATAAAAAGGAAAAAAATAAAAGAACAGAGAAAAACACTTACATGAGACCTCAAAAGAAAAGGTATAAGGAGTATATATATCCGAAAATAGAGTAGGAATAAGCAAAGGAATGAAGCCAATTAATTATTGGTGATTAAAAGCATAAAAGTAACTGATGCTACGTGAGGTGGAGCATTAATTATTTTCCTAATTTAATTGCCCATTATGCTAATTATGAGGAAGGAAGTTATTTTAAAAAATATATTAATAAATACATGAAGAAGAAAAAAATAGATAAATATTAATACTGATCAATAAGGCATGCCACATCAGCATCCCTTTCATTCAGCTTTATATTATTATATAGATTATGATCGGAAAACAATTCGATTACGTACGATATAATAAAAAAATCACGATAAGATTCTAATCTGATCGTTAAAGAACCTTACAAATAACAAGATATATTAGATCAGATTTTTCCTTTGTTAATTATCATTTTCAATATAATTGTTAAAAGCTATAATAAGACAAACAAATTCGCACTACGAATTACAAAAAAATATACTCATCTAAATTGTACGATATCATCGTTTTTTTTTTTAAACTCCTAATAAATTAAAGAGAATAAAATTGAACGATTCTATAAAAACTTTAAATTATATCATTTCTTAGTAGAGCGACACCTAATTTCAAATTTATGCGCACATTAATCATGTCACGCGTAGCTATTAAAATGAAAAGAATTGCTAGCAAAGCAATAAGTTTCACTCAAATAACTTGCATACATGTTCCTATTCACTCTAAAAGTACGTACAAATGTGATTAATATGTGCATTAGATCGATTGTCAAGTGGTAGGTGCAACAATATCACAACCATATTAATTTTTTGGGCTCACCATACTGACTATGTGTCTCATGACTAGCCATCCTTAAGGTGATTTAAACATTAATTACAACGTACGGTGTATTTAGGCCGGTGGATGAAAAACAGTTTAGCTGAAAAGTTAAGAGCCCATTTGGCAATCTTCTCCTTATTTTCTTGGTCAGATAACAATGTTCTTACTATTACCACATCAAAGAGGATAGCTGTTAAAAACATAACTCAAAACATGGTAGTGGAATAATTTAGAGTTATGTTTTAATTTTGAGTGTCTTCTTGGATAGTTATAGCGGTCCATAGGTGCGAAATGTACCTTGTGGAGGGGTGTGTGTGAATATATATAGTCCTTTCAGATAGTGATCATTTAGCCCATGGTTATTGGATGAACGATGCAAGGCCTTTTCTTACTATACGATATCTTCGCCATGGATGATAGAATTCCTCTTGAAAGCAAAGGCAGGAGCAAAGTCTATTGATGTGGCGGAAAAAAAAGTAGCGTTTAAGTCAAAAATAAAGAGTTAAACTTAAATGACTTTTAAGTCAAAAAATAAAAAAAGTAGGGGGAGTCCTACTTTTGGTTTTTAATTTTTTAAAGTCATTTAAAAAAAAAAACTTATTTTAAGTTATTTTTAACTTTGTCAAACACTCTCAAAAGCTAAAAATAACTTAAAAGTAAGTTTGACCAACTTTTAAGCCAATCTATACAGGTTCGAAGTATCGGTACGGAGAAAATATTTTCTGAAAGATAAGTGAGTTTTTTTGTTTAGTTTTTTTATATTTGATAAGTAAGTAAAAAAATATTATTCTAAAAGTGTTTATATATATATATATATATATATATATATATA
>NW_006239512.1:52627-56983 GCF_000226075.1 Solanum tuberosum | reverse complement strand
TATATATATATATAATTTAGATAAAAACTATGGGTGAGTGGAAGAGCAAGGATGAGGGCTATGGGAAGGGAGGAGTGAAGATGAGGTGAGTTGAAGGGTGAGAAACACACAATAAATATAGAGTAACATTAGCGGAACTAGTTTTTTCTACTTTCATCAGAAAAATTATTTTTTTAATTTAAAAAAGATGGCCACAAATTTCTGCATCTTCTTCGTTGCGTCTTCTTCTTCCTTGTTCTTCACCTTCTTCGGTTGCTACTTCGTCTTTCTTCTTCTTCTTTAAAATTTGACGTACCGTAAACATAAAACGTTTTGAGTGAATTATGTATCGATCAAAAGACTTGAAATATCTAGAGAATTTCATATCTAAAATTTGAGATTACTTAGAGGTGATTTTGAGTCAATCGAGATTGAATACTCAGCATTGTATAGTTAGTGTATACTTGACATATAGTTTTATATTTAACTTTTTGACTGTATGATAATATATAATCAGTGTATAATTCATGATTATAGATGTAAGCTATATGTTGTATAATCAGTGTATACTTTCTATAATTTTTGAAAAACTATGTTGTATAGTCATTATATACTTCTTATATGACTTTTGGTTATTTTTTATGTAAATAAAACATGACTAAATTTATTGTATATACTTGAAACTAATCTGTAATAAAAACCCGAACATATCATTTCGGGCTCTACCATCCGAGATGAGTAAAGCAGACTCGAGAAAATATTTTTGACGTTAAAAATTCTTTCATTTCGTTGGTATTGACTAATTCGAGTTAGTTGACAATAATTTTGATTATAATTATCACATGTCTGATCAAATAATCTTCACTTCAATAAATATTTTAACCACCATATCAAGTGAAGTGTCTCCCTTAATAAATCACTCAATTCTTCCTTTTCGTATGGACATTTAGAAAAAATATGTGTGTATACTTAACCCTTTAATTCTCTTAGGCTCATTTTCTAGATGTGCTAATGAATGTTTATGAGTTATGTCCAGGGGCGGATCTATAGTGTGTCCAGGGGGGTCATCCGACCCCCCTCGGAAAAAAAATTACACTATATATATACGATCAATTTTTTTGTGTATGTGTATATATTTAAAATTGAACCCCCTGAGCATATGTCAAAGGAGTAGCTCAGTGGTTTATGGGGGGTCAAGATTCAGCCTATGTGAGCTTTGGGTCACGGGTTCGATTCCAAGCAACAACATTTTTTTATTTGAACCCCCTTGATAGAATTCCTGCCTCCGCCACTGGTTATGACCTAATTTGTGTTGCAATAGAATTTTTCATTACATTTTTTTTTTTTGCAATATCATTTGACAATATTAGGCATAGGGGTGGACGTAGATGGTAGAATATGAATTTGGCCAAACCAATTTTTGTCCATGTTAAAAATAAAATGAACTACTATCTAATCTATTACATTTTGTTTCATTAATTAATAATTTCATATCATATTTCAAGTCAAATAGACCTATATATATATATATTATTTTTTTGCTATCAGATACACTGAAATAGAGAGCAGGGGAGAGAGAGAAGGAGAGAGGCGAGCGAGATATAGTCTATGTATCCCTGATACATGCGAATACCAGATACATTCTGAAATACAGCGAGAGAGGGAGAGAGGCAAGTGAGAGAGAAGAGTAGTGAACGATATAGGAAAGAGGTGAGCGACAGGGTCAGATATATGCGAATTCACTTGGATACAAAGTATCTAAAACAAATTACTACTAATTTTGACCTCATGTATACATGATACATGTGTCTGAAAGAGGAAGATATATACACATATCCAAGGCTCAAAATATAGTAAGGAACTTAATATTACAAACTAGCATAAATCTGAGTAATTAACTCCTAAAGTAATAAAACTTGTGTTATTTGCCCTAAAAAATTTGTTCCGTGTTAAATATGTACTAATGTTAAATTTCAAATCTACAAATGGTTATTGCCCAAATTCTGCCAAGCCTACTTATTTAGGCTTTTTGGATGGACTGATTCAAAATGGATTAAGCTATAAGTTATATCTAAATTCGTTTAACTTTTTCCAAATTATTTCACCCAAATTAACCCATGTTTAGATTAACTAAATTGAATGGTTAAAATAACCTAAATTAATAAATGGAAAAAGTCATTAACACAATAGATTTAAATGGATTTGATGGATCATATTTAACTTTAATGAGTTAATGTTGCCGCCCCTAACCACCATTAAATCATATTTCCAACCTAGTGAAAACAACTATAGAAGAGGAAATTTATATGTACACGTTTTAAAGATGATTTTAGATGATGTTTCCCTGTCATTCAACTGTCCTCATGTTAACTTATTAATGCATAGTTTAAGGTCCACAAGAAGAGAAAAATTAAGGGCTTAAGCTGCTAGTAGTAGGTATTCAATTGGGGTGGATTTAAAATAATTATTTTTTTCTATTCAAAATGTAAGTGAGCAAGAGAATTCATTTTTTTAGAACGAGTCTTGTAGTGTACAATTTAAATTTAATCGGAACTTTATTGCGGATAACGAAGATCGAATGATAAAAGAAAAGAAGAGAGGAGATATTCTCATGGATGGTAGCTGCCATTTATGCATGTAGAAAGGGAGCCTTGTTAGCTTAGCTCCTCAACGTGTTATATATATATATATATCACCAAAAAGTTCATTTTTCAAGATTTTAGTAGTAGAAAAAAGATATTTTCTTTAATAATTGGTTAATTAAAATTTTAGATGGTAATTTTTATTTTTTTTGAAAGATATTTTTTTAAGAAAAATGAAGAAAATAACTTTTCAAGTAAAAATAGAAAGAATAGATTTCATAAGTTATATTTCATATTAATTGTCAAATACCCATCAACACACCCCACATCGATCCACAACCTTATAGCTATAGAAGCGAATTTAAAATTTTGAGAGTATGAGTGCACTATTATGAAAATGTGGTTTTGAGATATAAATTCGACTGACTCGACCTTTAGCTTTTTATCACTAAATTCATTAAACATTTAAAATTTATAGGTCCAAAATTAATTCTTATTTTTAAAAATTATATTATTATTTTTTACTTAAATAGTTCAATATTGAAAGTATTGAGATGATTGAATCCATTGTATGAATATCATCCACTTTACTAGTATTAACATATACATTTGATTTATTTATATAAAACGTTATGATTATAAAAGAAAAATAGAAATTTCAATGCTACAATCTTGAAAAATTAAAAGATTAAATCAAATAAAGAAAGAAAAAAAAGCATATAATTAACACGTTAGAACTACCATATTCGATAACAATTTTGAGAGACACTATCCAATTTTAGAAAGAAAAAAATAAAATAATTATAAAATTTGAATTTCTAACTTTACCTAAAAAAATGTGATATACCTAATCATCATTACATGATATGACACTTTAGTTTTGACTTTATACATAGAAAATACATAATTATCCCATCAAACTTATATCATTTTTTTTAAGTAAACACCTTAAGTTTGTGGGAGTCCTATTACCCCACGAAACAATTTAAATCCATAATAAATACACCCTTTTGGTCCATTTTCACAGTATCCGTGTTATCACGAAATGTGGGCACGTGAAGGGGTATTTATATATCTTCAAATCAATGTAAAAATGCCATGTGGCACTCTAAATTTGAATAGTATATGTTTTTTTACTTTTATTTTTTTCAACTTTCTCTTTCTCTTTCCTCTTTTGTTCCCCAATTTCATCCCCTTAAATTGTTCCTCACCTACCGTGAGATTCCTTTCATCTTGCTTGCCGCCACGGATCAATCTCCAATGAAGTCATTACTATTTTATCATTTAATAAACTCTAACCCTCACCATTTCTAAAATCACATCATCATCATATTCAAAATCACTATACTGATGATGGGATTAAAATGGAGCTTTATAGTTCTTCTTAACCAAAAAAAATAGACAATAATTTCAATTTTTTCTAAAGAATAATTACATATCAAGAAGGGGCGTTGCTTGACTATTTGCAATGTGAAATGTGTGTCGATTACAGAACAATGAAAAGAAAACAAAAAAATAAAGAGCATAATCTTAAAAAAAAAGAAAAAAAAAAAGGAAAAGGCAATCACAGTAGCGAGAAAATAGTGAGAAGCATACATAGGTCAAATGATATTAAAAATTGTTTTTAAAAGATATTTCTAATTTCAATATTTTATTTGTTTACCCCCATCAATCCCTCTATCAGCCCCCAACCCCCTTCAAAAAGAAAAAAATTTAAGTTTGTTTTTTAAAAATATTTTCAACTTTAAATTTTTAGTTTTTCATCCCGATCCTCGATCACCCACCCCCTCTCCGG
>NW_006239512.1:46862-49198 GCF_000226075.1 Solanum tuberosum | reverse complement strand
TTTTTATTATTATTACCATATAATAACTCTATCGAAGAATGCATTTAAATGGATACTAAATTCATAGACATTCAATTATTACAACTCTAACATAAAAAATAAAATAAGTGTTAGATAGTGCTAATTTAATGATTATTTTTCTTCTTCTTTTTCCGATAAAATTAATATACCATGAATCTAAGTCAAAATTACAAATCTAAGTACTAAAATTTGTAATATAATTTATTTGAATTTGAAGTTCAAAAACGATCATTAAAATATTATTAATATTTTGATTTTATAAAAAACAAAAGAATATTTTATAAATTTAATATATTTTCACACCGCGCATAGCGCGGCTAAGTTCAATAGTTATAATATCATTTTGAAAAAATATTTTGAGCTCATTTCAATTCAATCTGCTCATTTATTTATTTTTAAAAAAGTACTTTCCTTCGTTCCAAATACATCCTTAGTTCCTACCATATGCTTTTTGTGAGTGAATTTCTGTAAAAAAAAAAAAAAAAAACTAATAATTTAGTGACTTTAGAGCTAAAAATTAACATTAAGTCATTTTCTGAGAAAGCATCCCATAATTAAGGAGTAAATATCTCAAAAAGTCATTGAACTTTGAAGAATTATCTTGTAAAGTCATCCAACTTTGTTTTGTATCAGTAAAGTCACTCAACATTAAGTTTTCTTTATATAAAATCACTCAACCAAATTTATTATAAAAATAATTTAATACGATAAAAGCTTTTCTCTATGAGTTTTCCTCTTTTCTCTCTTCCATAAATGAAAACTTTACTCAAATATATATTATTTTTTGGGCAAAAAGAGAGATATTTTATACACACTAAATAATTATTATACTCGCTTGCATGATATTAATGTTTCCACAATTAATTAGATTATATATTACAAATCAAAGAGGAGATCGTTATTTTATACTATAATTTCCTCTTTCATTATCTGCTAGAAGACTGAAAACATAATGACAGTGATGAAGTACCAATTTTCTTTTTATCTCATTTTATTTTGTTCGTATTACACTAAAAAATAATTTCGCCAATAAAATTTAAAAATATTATTTATATCTTACATCTGACCCATCAATCTATAACTATAAAAAAAAAGTTAAAATGGAGTAATTTCTTTTAAAATTATTGCAGAAAAAAATTGCAAAAAGAAAAACATACTTTTTTGGTTAAAGAAGAAAAACATATAGAGGATTGAGATATGAGGGAAAACAATTAATTTATTTTATCATCTTAAATTACTTTTTTTTAGTGGTAAATCTGATTGAGTGATTTTATAAAAGAAAAATACATAAAAACCTCCATAAACTTGGCAGGATAACTTACTTTAACACTTTAACTTTACGGGTAATTATTTGCCCCCCTAATCTCATTTGAAATGAATTTAATATCACCTTAAGATTATAATATCAGTCTCACAGTGAGAAGTGCATCTCACACGCGCCATGTCATCGTCACATCAGCGCTACAACACTACCACGCCAGTGCCACCTTGAAACTTATTTAAATTTTGATTTTTTAGTTCTTTTATTTCTTTTTATGTATTAACAATTTTAGAAAGAAAAAAATAGGAAAAAATGAGGATTAATCTTACATTAAAAAAAAAATCAAGTTCATCATCATTAATACAAACACTGCCTTAAATGGTGATTTTGAAGCAATAATTTTCAACACCAACAATCTTCTCTTTTCAATTTTCAAAATTAGTGATATCAATTTAGATTCATATCTTGAAAAAAATAAGACCCTCTTCTTAAAATCGAAAATTAATATGAGTGAAAGATCAGAAGTAAAGAAAAAAATGGTGGGTGTTCAACGATGAAGGAGAAAAAGACAAGAAAGATGACGATTGAAAGAGGGGAGGTTTGGAGTAGGAGAAAGAGGGTCGGGGTGTGGGGTTCGAAGAAGGAGAAATGGGGTGGGGAGTTTTGAAGAAGGACAAAGAGAGGGGGAGGGGGTGTTTCGAGTAAGAAGAATGGGGTGGTGCAAGGGTGGTTGAAGGCGGCGGGGGCGGTGGACTGTGGGGAAGAAGAAAGTGTGGGGTTGCTAGTAGCTAAGGGTGGGGTGGAGGGGTGTTAGGAAGACGAAGAATGAAAAATGATGGCTGAAAAGAAAAAAAATGGGACCCACTTATCTTTTCCCTTTTAAATTTTTTGCCAAACACGCTTGCATTTTTTTCACTTGCCATGTCAGCGATTTGAGTGCATTTAAATTCACTTGATACGAGATTAGAGGGGTAAAGAATTACCCGTAAAGTTAAAGTACTAAAGTAAGTTTTCCTGCCAAGTTCGGGGGGGGGGGGGGATTTTTTTTTTCCCA
>NW_006239512.1:45331-46852 GCF_000226075.1 Solanum tuberosum | reverse complement strand
GGGGGGGGGTTATGTATTTTCCCTAAAAGAAAACATAAAGTTGAGTAAATTTATTGATATAAAATAAAGTTTAATGACTTCACAAGATAATTCTTCAAAGTTGGGTGACCTTTTGAGATATTTACTCCATAATAAGTGACCATCTAAATTATACACCCTGAGAATGCCAAAAAAATTGGACCGAATCTAATTAATTCTATTTTTGATATTAAGTGATCGTTTGTTCATTAATAATTTTATTTTTTGGGGAGTTAAATTTTCCAAATTATATTTGACCATAGAATTTTAGAAATTGAAAAACATTAAAGAAATTATTCTCATTCAAATAACTTACAAAAATTTAAAAATAAACCTACTTTGTATTCATGAACAAGCACAATTCTAATTTAAAAAAATCAATTTTCTCCTTCTTTCAAAACATTTTTTTTTTGGGTAAGTTTCACAATTTTCATTAGCAAAAGACCTATTTATTTTTTATTTTAAAAAAGAACTTCGATATTGGATTCGGTGATCGGTTTTAAAGTCTTTGGTATTTATGTTTTTTCTGGCATCCCCGGCCCCTAGATCTGTACACACTACATACCTCTATTAATTAATTTAGGAATGGGTAACCTTCATTTAAGAGTAAGTCTAATCATATCACACTTTGAAATATTGTACAGGATTTTTCTTCACTTTCAATTATCATCTCACACTTTGAAAAATCCTTAAATAATTACTTCTAGTTTGACTTATACATAATCTTAAAAATAAATAAGATTTTTCAATCTTGTGATTCTAAATTAATATAATGCTAAATGTATCAAAATATTCTTTAATCATGTGGCTTGAAACATGTCACATGAAAAGCTGAAATTAAAATATTATCGAACAAAAAAAGTGGTCATTCTTTTATAAATAAATAAACTAAAAAAGAAAATAAATTAGCTTTTTGAAACGGAGAATATATCATTTAAACGAAGACCGATGAGCCCATCAAATCCCAATTTCAAATAATAACATCTGGCAAAGATCAGGACTAACTGAAATAACATATGATCATAAAGTCATGAGGTCAAGTCTTAAAAATCGCCTCTGAGTCTCTGACAAAATACAAAGTAAAATTGCATATACCTTCCCAAACCCTGCCCACAAATACCGAAATGTTTTAGCAAACAAAAAGAGACCTAATAACTTTATCTTTCTTAAATTATTGAGATAAGTGTAAAAAACACACCTAAACTATCTATTTTTTTTAGTTTCATACCTAAACTATTGTGAGAGTGAGTTTCATACCTCAACTATCACTTTTTAGTTTGAGAAAAACACTTCAGTGGTGTGTGCAATGCACTCTCTCTTATATTTGAAAAAACATTGACACATGACATTCCAATGGATAACATGTTTCACCTTGACAAAATTTAAAATAATAAACTATTATATTAATTAAAAATTAAATATTAAAGTATTACTATCCAAAAAAAAATTAAATTATTTTTCTTACCCCACTCCACCACCTCCTCCCCACCCCATTCCAACAAT
>NW_006239512.1:4979-44754 GCF_000226075.1 Solanum tuberosum | reverse complement strand
ACTTTCATGAGGACCTATTACCTCTCTAGACTATTTAATACCGTATTTTAAACATATATATTTGCCCAAGTGGACATAAAAAATAATGCAAATTTATAAATAGTAATGTGTCCACGTGGACACATATATACCTTTAAAATATACTATTAAATAGTTCAGGGGGTAAAAATACGGTATTAAATAGTTTAGGGAGGTAATATGTCCTCATGAAAGTTTAGTATCGCAACAACAAATCCGACCAAAGTTGAGGTATTTTTCAGACCCTTATCCCTTTTATTTTATACAAGAAATATTATTTTTTGGATAATAATTTTTAATTTTTAATTTTAACTAATACTAATAATTTATTTAATTTTTTATCAAGGTTGAATATTTTTGTCCATGTAGAGTGTGATGTGGCAATTTTTTAAAATAAAAGAGAAAGTGTATTACACACACCATGATGAAAGTGGTATAAAAGAGAGATGTGTGTTTCTCAAACTAAAAAGTGATAGTTTATGTATAAAACTCACACTCTCAATAGTTTAGGTATGAAAACTCAAAAAAATGGTATAGTTTAGGTGTGTTTTTGACATTTATCTCTAAATTATTTGGAAAAAATCCAAAATACGTGCTTATGAATAGATATAAAAAAATTTAGAGATTAGTTTCAAAAACACACCTAAACTATACCTTTTTTTTGAGTTTCATATCTAAACTATTGAGAGTGTGAGTTTCATACCTAAACTATCACATTTTAGTTTGAGAAACACACCTCTCTCATCATGGTGTGTGTAATACACTCCACATGGACAAAACATTCAACCTTGATAAAAATTAAATAAATTATTAGTATTAGTTAAAATTAAAAATTAACAAATTATTCTCCAAAAAAATAATATTTCTTTTATAAAATAAAATGTAAAATATTTTTCTTACCCCACTCCATCACTTCCTCTCACTGCCCTCCACCCCACTCCCACCCCACCCCTGCCATTTTTTAAAGTTTTTTTTTTGTTTAAATTTCTTTTATAAAAGAATTTAATTTTTTACTTCATCTCCCCCTCCTCCCCTCAAATACTAATTTAGATATTATTTTATTTAAAAATAAAAATTCTACCCACCCCACATAACCCTCCGCTTTCAATTTTTTTTTCCTCATTTTGTGTTAGATATATACATATCAAAAATATTTTTTACTTGCCACATCAAGATATTTTTTAATTTTTTTACTTATTTATGTTATATTAGGTATACTAGTAGAAAACTTTTTTTCTAAAAATATATATACGTACATATCTAACACAAAATTAGAAAAATGTAAAAAAATAAAATAAATAGGAGCGGTGGGTTAAAATAGGATGTTAATCTTAAATTTTTAATTAATATTAATAGTTTATTATTTAATTTTTGTCAAGATGAAATATTTTATCTATGTGAAATGTCATGTGTCAAGGTTTTTTCAAATAAAAGAGAGAGTGTATTACACACACCACTGATATTTGTTTCTCAAACTAAAAAGTGATAGTTTAGATATGAAACTAAAAAAAATGAGATAGTTTAAATGTGATTTTGACACTTATCTCAAAATTTTACTACTTTTTAAAGATGATGGGTGGGGTTCAACTGTTCAGGAACATAGTGTAGACTACTCCCAACTATTATGCATTGAATGTCCCTTAATTTGCTGTCTCTTTCATTTTAGGCATGTGATTCTGACACGAGCCACCTAATTCCTTGTGGGCCTTGTAGGTGGATGTTGGCATTACCCAACATGCAGAATATTTCTCTTGGGAATCGAATTCAAGATCTTGATTCTAATATTACTTGTTAGGATCAAACGCTTACCATCATATCAAAAGCTACGGCTGACAGCAAATGCACAACTTTATTTTTTAACTAAGTCCACCAAGAAAGCGTATATTCGATTATGACTCCGACTCGAGCCACCCAACTCCTCGTAGGCCTTGTCTTATGTAGGATGTTGGCATTCCCAGCACCATTTTAGAGGCAGCATTATAAAAGCCTGCTAAATCTTAAGGAATCAATATACACCAAAACCTCACTTTTCATCCTTATTTTATTTTTAAAAAAATATGGAGATCATTTATTCCTCTACTTACAACTTTGTTGCACTACTCATATTATTTTCCTTTTTGTTTACTCTATTTGACAAATTACTTAGAAAATCATTAGCAAAACAAGAAAAATTACCTCCAGGTCCATGGAGACTTCCCATTATTGGTAGTCTTCCCATTATTGGTAGTCTTCATCACTTGAGAGGTGCATTATTATTTCCACACCGTACCCTGAAAAATCTAGCAACAAAATATGGTCCGATTATGTACTTACAACTCGGAGAAATTCGTGCTGTAATCGTATCGTCCCCTAATATGGTGAAAGAAATACTAAAAACTCATGAACTCGCCTTTGCTACTAAGCCACAACTTACATCCATAGACATCACTACTTATAATTATAAAGACATTGCATTTGCACCATACGGTGATAAATGGAGACAAATGCGTAACATATGTGTCACGGAGTTATTAAGTACAAAAATGGTCAAGTCATTTAGTTCAATTCAGAAGGATGAGATTATGAGACTCCTCTCATCAATCCGATCCACTAATGGTTCTCATCTTGTCAACTTAACAGAACTAATTCTTCGGTATACAAACTCTGTGACTTGTAGATCAGCTTTTGGGAAAGTATACACGAATCAAGATCAATTGATAAATTTGTTGAGGGATGTGTTGGATACGTTAGGAGGATTTGATGTGGCTGATTTGTTTCCATCGTGGAAGTTACTTCACAAGATGAGTGGGGTGAAATCGAAACTCTTGAAGATGCATAAGAAAGTTGATGAAGCTTTGGAGAATATTGTTAATGAGCACATTAAGAATAGATCCCTTGGATGCAAGGGAAATGGTGAGAAATTAGTTGGAGGTGAAGATTTGGTTGATGTTCTTCTAAGAGTAAAGGAGAATGGTGAACTTCAATTTCCAATCACAAGTGATCACATAAAAGCAATCATTTCTGTAAGTCTGCCCTCTTAATTAAAGTATATACACGGTTAGTGTGAATAATTTTTTATCGCGTTATAAGCAAGTTTCCATAAAAATAATAATTATAATCTTGAAAATAGGGGAAGCTAGATTACTTAGCTTGTTATAATAGGTAAAAGTGTAATAGTTGATAATATAACTTTTTTTAGCACTAACATTATATATAGTACTTAAAAAACTTAAATTCAACATTCTAATATTTCTGTGTATATGTACTTATTTTTGTTGTAGGACATGTTCGCTGCTGGAACTGAAACTTCAGCTGCGACTATTATTTGGGCATTATCAGAAATGATGAGGAGGCCAAATATTATGGCCAAGGCACAAAATGAAGTGAGACAAGTCTTCAAAGGAAATACAACTATTAATGAAGACGATCTTGATAAATTGATATATCTAAAGTTAGTGATCAAAGAAACATTAAGGCTACATCCTCCGAGTACTCTACTACCAAGGGAATGTAGGAAACAAACGTATATTAATGGATATACAATACCTCCAAAGACAAGAGTACTAATAAATACATGGGCCCTTGGAAGAGATTCAGAAAGTTGGGACGACACTGAAAGCTTTATACCAGAGAGATTTGAAAATTCTCATGTTGACTATATGGGAAATTATTTTGAATTTATTCCGTTTGGTTCTGGAAGAAGGATTTGTCCAGGAATGCAATTTGGTTTAACTAATGTTAAACATCCTTTGGCTCAGCTCCTCTACCATTTCGATTGGGTGCTTCCATATGGAGCTAATCCAGAAGACTTGGATATGATTGAAAAAAATGGATTAAGTGCAGCTAAGCATAAAGATTTGTGTTTAATTGCCATAGAACACAAAGATGATGGCAAAGTTTGATGTTGTGCTTTAAATGATGGAAAGTCACAATATAGTACTATATGTGTAATTAATAATCTCCTTTAATTTTAGTTTGGTATATGTTTTAATTTGTGTCACACTTACATCTTTGTAAAATTAATGAGCAAATTAATAATAAGATCTACAGTTGTTTGGATCATATTTTCCTTTTCTTTTCTCTAATACACTAACATTAATGTTTTTTGTCCACATGAAGATCCCAGATTAAGTTCAATGCATCAAATCATATATATAACTTGTCGATAAATATATGAATTTTAAAAATGCTTAAGGAATTAACATGTGACTTTGTATCACATCATTCCCGTCATGAAAATAACAGTACTATTACATAGATCACCGATCGGATTATTAAAAATTGGGTCAAAATCAACGACCAAAATTGATGGATTGGATCGCTTTTTGGGCTTAAATATACCCCTGAAACTAATTGACAATACATAGATACCATTTATGCCTTGGTTAATACTAGCATTATGATGAACATAACTTACAAATTTGGAATTATTTGTTAGACTTGCCTTCTTTCCAAAATAGGGTCTCTGTTCCAAATTTGGAGTACTAGTGTATAATAGTTGTGATGCTTAATGTGATTGGTGCAATAGTGACTGAATGTTGATTATTAACAATTATGACACTGATAATTGTGAATGTGATTATATAAAGGTGATTGATCAGGATAGTTATAGTTAATGATGATAATAGTGACAAATTGATGATGATAATTGTGTATTGATAACTAATGGGCGATGATGGATAAAAGTGATAATGAAAAGTCATTTTACAAAAATCATTGAATAACCTCTTAATAGTACTCCATTAAATACTATCAACATGGTTCAAATCAATTCAAACCAATTAGATAATTAAATTTTAATAAAGATAAGTGCACTCCTTAACAAATTACAATATGTGATCTCAAATTATTTTAAGTTCAAAGTCAATTAAATAAGAATATTTTTAACAATATAAACTCTTTAATTTGATAGTTATTAATTACAGATTAAGAATGACATAATCAATGACGCCATCGACCACCAATGATATTTAGTTCTAATTATTAATAATTAATAATAATAACAATTAGTACTACACAAATTCTTCATTTTTTTTTATAAACATAAAACTATATGGGCTGGTTGACAACAAAAGAGGTTGGATCTTGAAAAGTAGGTGAGGAAATGCATCTGGTGGTTCTGATTTAGAAAACTTATTTTAGGGATTATACAAAATTATTATGGATAAATTAAATTTATTGATCAAGCCAAGAATGATTAAAAACTAAAAATTTATAAGTCGAGGATAATCAACTTATAATTTTTGTCTTATTATGACTTTAAGCAATTAGTTGGTGCTTGCTAAACACATAAATAAAATGTACAGTGTTATAACTCAGTTTGATGAGTTTATTATAAGCTTAGTTAAATATGCTCAAAGTATGCTAAGTTTCTATTTTCTAACTAGAAATCATTTTTATAATTTAATTAATTAATATTATTGTTATTCACATTATGAGTTGTTGTACATACTTTATATAATTAAGCAACTTTAAATTTTTAAATAGTAATATCCAAAGGGTTTCTTGTTTACATTTATCTTGTATCTATTGTAAATTATGTAATTTAGTACGTAGTCGATAATTGCAGATTTTGTAATTTAATTAACAATCGTAGATTATGTAATTTAGTTCATAATTGTATATTATGTATTATTTAGTTAAAAGTTATAAATTATAAACTATTTTATACTTTCACCGGTATTCTTATATTTACGAAAGACTTCTTTAATAAGTTAGTCCTTTCTTTAAAAAATATGTTAGTCCATCTTAGCTATTCCATCCAAAAACAAAGCTCATGAGAGCTTAGCTGGGTTGGGATATTGGATCAACCCGTTTTGATATCTCTATTCACAACATCCAACGTTGAATTGAATTTTCTTTTTAAAATTTTCTTTCGGAAAAAGGATAAATATACCCCTGAGCTATCATTAATAGTATGCAGATACTCTCTATCATACTTTTGGGACATTGGTGCCCCTGCCGTCCAAAAACTAGAGCATATATGCCCTTTACTCTAACGGAAGACTAAATAGGGACACGCGGCATAATCTTATCCGTCGATCCGATATTTAATAAATGTCGAGTCGATGGATAAGATTATGATACGTGTCTGTCCGTTAGTATAAATGGTATATATACTCTAGTTTTTGAATGGCAGGGGCACCAATGTCCCAAAAGTATGACGGAGGATATCTGCATACCATTTACGATAGTTCGGAGATATATTTATCCTTTTTCTCTTTTCCTTTTATTTTCAATCTTTTGGAATTTTTATTTACGGGGAATATAATTTCCAATAAATTTTTGAAATAATTTAGTTTTGTTTGTTTAAATGTTCATCCCCAATTTTTATTTTTAAAAATTCTATCAAACATCTCGATGGCTGAAAATTCTTAGTCAAAATATTTCAGAGACTAATGAGAAAGTTCCAAATGAATGCATCAGAAATGATCTCATGTAAGCAAAATTGACCACGTGGCTAAATGAGTTTTTTTCTTTTATGTCGGCTAATTGGTTAAGTAAAATATATATATATATAGACTTTGTGGTAAAACTTTCAACAAATACATCCCACGGCAACAATCTTGATTTATTAAGTACCGCATGGTACTAATTACTAATTTATTAGTAATGCTAATCCTATTACTAATATTCAAGGCTTCTAAAAATCATTTGGGGATTGTTGTAACACTATAAAAGGTCACTAGAATTACATAAATCAAATCATCCACTACCAATAGCTAGCATTTTAATTTCCTTCATTCTTGCAGCTCATCAAATTAAATCAATGGAGATGAATTTAGTTTCATTTCTCCTCTTATTCTCATTCCTTTTAATTATTTTTCGAAAATGGAGAAGAAGCCAAAAACAAAATTTGCCTCCAGGTCCATGGAGACTCCCACTCATTGGGAGTTTGCATCACTTAATTAGTGGGCATAATCCACATCGTATTTTTAGAGATCTAGCTCGAAAATACGGCCCCGTAACGTACTTGGAACTCGGGGAAGTTCCTACCGTGATCATATCATCACCTTCTACGTCCAAACAAGTTTTAAAAACTCATGATCTCGCCTTTGCTAGTAGGCCACAATTTACATCCACTGATATTGTCATGTACAATAATAAAGATATTGCATTTGCAGAATATGGTGACTACTGGAAACAAATGCGCAAAATTTGCATAATGGAACTTCTAAGTGCCAAGATGGTCAAGTCATTTAGCTCAATTCGAAAGGATGAACTCTCGAGTGTTCTCTCATCAATGGATTCTGTTGGGGGTTCTTGTGAAGTGAACATGACGGAAAAAATTGTTCGATTCACGAGCTCTGTGACATGTCGATTGGTGTTTGGGAAATTGTGCAGAGATCGTGATGAGTTGATAAATTTGATGAAAGATGCGTTGTTTTTAGTAGGAGGATTTGATGTAGGTGATTTCTTTCCATCGTGGAAGTTACTTTACAAGATGAGTGGAGCAAAGTCGAAATTGGTAAAAATGCATCAAAACATTGATTTAGTTTTGGAGAGGATTGTTAATGAACATATTAAAAATCGAGTAGCGGGGATCAAGGGAAATGGTGCCTATGGAGGTGAAGATTTGGTTGATATTTTCCTAAGAATTAAAGAGAATGATCAACTTCAATTTCCAATCATCAATGACCACATAAAAGCTGTGATTTTGGTAAAATAATTTTCCCCTATTTTCTTTTTATATTGTTTTAGAGGTTTTTTTTAGAGTTATTATCATTAGATTGTTCCGCTGTCTTATTTATTTATTTATTTATTGATGCGCACAGGACATGTTTACTGCTGGGACTGAAACATCATCCACCACTATTATTTGGGCATTGTCAGAATTGATGAAACACCCAAATGTTATGGCAAAGGCACAAAGTGAAGTGAGACAAGCCTTCAAAGAGAAAATTGATTTTGATGAAGAAGATCTTGATAACTTGCCGTATCTAAAGTTAGTTATCAAAGAAACATTAAGGCTACACGCTCCAAGTATAGTCCATAGGGAATGTCGGGAAGAAACAATTGTTGATGGATATACAATACCTGCTAAGGCCACAGTACTGGTCAATACATGGGCAATGGGAAGAGATCCTGAAGTTTGGGATGATCCCGAAAGTTTTATACCAGAGAGATTTGAAAATTCTCCTATTGACTATTTGGGAAATAACTATGAGTTTCTCCCATTTGGCGCAGGAAAAAGAATTTGTCCAGGAATGCAGTTTGGTTTAGCTAATGTTAAACAACCTCTAGCGCGGCTCCTCTACCACTTTAACTGGGGTCTTCCATGTGGAATAAATACTCCAAAAGATTTGGATATGAGTGAAAAAAGTGGATTAAGTGCAGCGAAAGAGAAAGATCTCTACTTAATCGCCAAAACGAATCAAAGTTTGGATATCATGCTCTAAAGGGAGAAAATGAGCAAAGAATAAGCTTTTCCTCAACTTCTTTTAGTTTGGTGTTTTTTTCTTCTTTCTCCCTTTTGTCTTTGAAGTTTATTTACATTGAAAATAAGTAAAGAATAAGCACCATAGTTAGTTTTACAATTTTAGTTCAAAAGGTTAGATTACGAAAAATTTGTTCCATCGACCATTTTGTTTAGTATGTAATAGTATGATACTTAACATTTTGTTTATCTTTTCTCTCAAGTCAATATTGGTTTTGGTCCACATCAATATTCCAATTTAAGTACAACTTTTGTTTGATACCTTCATATTGTTCATAAATAATATCGAATTGATAAATTTGCCTCGTTCAAAATTCATCCCGAACGAAATATATGACTTTAAGTAAAATCTTATTTTCATCACTATTATATTATCTTTAAATCCTTTTAAGTCTAATTTTAATTTTTGAAAAATATCAAATCAGCAACACCCTGGTGTCTCTGTCTTAGGCTGCCACGCACAATCATGTACGAGCTGAGGAAAAATTTGAATAATTTGGTAGATAGAGAGGGAAGAAGAAGACAGGGAGAAAAGTGTGTTTTTAATTCAAGTATTAGAATGAAAATTATATGGAACAAATTTGAGGAATCACTTATGTATTCAATAAATTAATTCGAATTTATGACTATGGAAAATCTAAAAATAAAGAAGGTGGACAAATTTTTGTTGTCAGAAATCAGGCCAAAGGGAGATTTGTTGGGTATTAATTGCCCTGAGTTTCTTACCATAAATAGGTTTTCCTTTTAGGAAAAAGTTTAATATTTGACTAGTCTTTTTTTTGTCGGAAAAGGTTTAGGACTCTATAAATAGAGGTTTGTTCCTTCTAACTTAATTAGCATTCACAATATAGTCCTAGGGGATTTGAGAGTTTTGGTTAGGGGAGAATTTGTGGAACACAAGTGATATGTTATCACTTGTGTGAACCTCCCATGTATTCCGAGTGAATTGGTTGATGTTATTTCGCTCTATATTTTGTACTCTCATATTTATATAATGAATTGCTCATCTCCTTTGTGGATGTCATTCAATTGACCGAATCACGTTAAATCTTTGTGTCCTTTGGTATATTTCTTGTTTGTCTTCTTATTCATGGTCTTTCAAAATTTATTTTGCTAGCTTCCGCATTACACCTAATTATTTTCGTTCCTAACGCTATATGTCACGAGATTCTTTATTTTCAAGCTCAATTAGAAACATCTAATGAAGGACAAAGACATATCAACCCTTTCACATGCTTCAAGAACTACATTATTTGAGTGTCTGTAATGTAGTAGACAAACTAAACGACTGTAATATCTCAGGCCACTGTTTGTATTATGATGCATATTATATATAAATAAAATATCTTTGTTTTAACCAAAAAAAAAAGGACACCAATAGTACCAGTAGAATTGAGTGAATTTATTGAAATGGTCACTTAAGTTAAGAAAACTGTGGAGTAAAATTATTTTATTTTATTTTGTACTCATCAATAAAATTACTCATATTACTTGCTTAAGTCATTTATGACTCTTTAAAGTTGTTCGTATATTTAATTTAGATAATTTAACTAGGGTTAGTACCTATTAAACACCTAAATTGTTCAAAATATGTACCTATTAAACGGAAAATGCTGATATGGCAGAAAAAATATATTTCACTTTTCTTTGACGCGTGAAAATATCTGGAATTGTATTTTATTTTAATTTTTTCGAAAAAACTTACACCTTTTCTTCTTCCATTGACACTTAACATTGTAAATAACCTATAAGAATTTTTTAAATATTTTTGAAAATAATAGTTTTTAAATCCAAAAAAGAAAAAAATCCCTCCCCTACTTTTAGTCATCTTCTTCACTTCATTTAGGTTTTCAAAGCTAACTCCATCTTGTGTCCATTTATTTTAAAAATCAACTAAGTGGATCACAAAAAAAGAAGAAGAATTTTTTTGGACATTGGAGTAAAAATTAGCTAAGGTTCATTCAACTTCATTTTCGACCACCTTCAAACAGAAATCACCACTCAAATTAAAATGTAAATCCATTTAACATATAAAAAATAATATCAGAAAATTCTACAAGATTAATTTGGATCCGCTGAATTTCTCTTTTGCAATCGATTTTGAAGTGATTGTTCATCAACAAACTTCACTTCCTCATCACTCTAGTACGAGTCTTTCTCTAATATATATCTTTCTCTCACGTATTAGGTATGAAAAATATTTTTTTTATAAATGAATCTATAAATAATTTGATAAGATGTTGAGTTTTGTGGTTTGGAAAAAGAAATATTGCAGGAAATAAGATAAAGATGAAAGAGGGTGGGGTAGCGTGGGGCTAGGTAGAATGGTAGAAAATGAATTTGAAATAATTTTTTTTTAATTTAAAAATCATTTTCCATAATTTTGGGGCCCACTTACCACATGTTGTCTTTTCTTTAATCATTTTGTCATGCGATACACCCTTAACATTTTTTTTTCTGATTATCGAAAAATTTCTAATACAAACAAGTTTTGAATAGATAAAAGTGTTCAATAGGTAATAGTCCTAGCTAAGGTATCTAAGTGAATATGCTGACAACTTTGAGGGATCGTCGTCGATGACTTAAATCTTATATATAAACAAGTATTATATATGTCCATTATAATTTTATATATATATACTCTAATTTAAAAATGAGCCTCGAGAAAAAAGGTAAAAATACAAGTTATTTATAATATCCATTATAATTAAGATTTTTGAACTATTTTTTTAATATAGAATTAAAGTTTTTTTTTATAAAAAAAATATAATGGGAAACATCCTAATTTTTTTTAACTAAGAAATTTTCATAAATAAATAAAAGAACCTTCGAAGAGAAGAGTACAAGCAACAGGGGCTAGACCTTACCTTACCGATCCTATTGCAATAATAAACCTCTACTACTTAACAAGCATGAAGAAAAAAGAGCTAGACAAAACTAGGTATTCTATGATCATCGTAGAGTTTATCGTATTCTCTATAATGATATTACAAATGAAGATACTTAAGTAATGCAAGAATATAAAAGTCAAGAATAAGATTGAGTTATTAGCCTCAAACTTCAGTTTATATATGTATGAACTAAAAAAGATAGTTTGCCCGTCAAAAGTAACCTGAAGTATTTTCTTCTTATCTCCTTCTTCAACTCTGTCCAAAAACACTTGATAGTTCATCAATTCTTCTTAGATTTATTGGATCTTGTTAAAGTTGTTGACACTATCATATGATTTTGCTTTGCTAGTCGCATTGGTAGGTACCTTGGAACAAAGTCCTCAGTCACCTTACCATCCCAACTGTGTTGCCTTCCATGTGCCTTCTTTTTGATTTTGTTGCTTCCACTTCTCTGTTCCCTTGGTGAGAGATCCCCTTCCTTGGCCACCTTATCAAAGCATATGTCCAATATCTCTTCCTCATCATCCCTATCAGACATGTCTGTTCCCAAGTCAGTATCATAAGCTGCAGTTGGACTAATTCCTGAAACTATAACTTCCGGATCATGACTCTTAGCCAATACTCCAATATCTTTGGTTGTCATGGCCATACCCTTTTTAAAGCTATCAACTGTCATTGTCATAGATGGATTTGCCTTACTTGTAGGCATAAATTCGGATGCTTGAGGGCTTAACTTACTCATAGGAGGTGAAGTAATGTTTTCCTCTTCCTCAACTAAATCTGCCCATTTAGAAGCACTCGTTTCCTTTTGTTTTTCTTTAGAAACATTCAAATTGTTTTTAGCTTTCTCTGGATCCGAAACAACCATGATAGGTGTATTTGGACTGATTTCTTTACCGGCTATCTCCTCTATAACAATGAACTCATTTTCCTGTGTCAAAACAACTTGTTGATCAACATGCTCCGTATTCTTGTTCAAATCTTGAGGAACAAGGCCCAAATTGTTAACGTCTTTGTCAAACTGGGTAGAATTTTGTGTGTGCTGAAGTACACCAGTAACATGTTGGGATTTGCCTAAAGTACTCCCAAATTCATTAGATAATTCATTTGTACCATGTATCCTTTCTTGCTGTCCAATATTCTCATCCCGCAACACATCGAATTGAGTACATTCAATTACGATGTTGCTTCTATCAAGCTCAACCTTTGTAGAATTTTTTTGGTGCAAAATCTGATTGTTTGAGGACTTAGAAACACCATTTTTTTTATGTGAGACCAAAGTCCATTCGTTATTGGAGTTTTCTGCAATGGAGTGGTCTTGTTTAGCCGCAACTACATTAGGCGAACCCAACACTTCCTCTTTTCCAACACCCAGCCTAGTGGCCTCAATCGATTTGCCTTTGTTCTCTAGATTCTCTTCATTATTATAGTTAAAAGTTGTAGTTTCTTCAAAACTATTTACAACAGCTCGATCAACAGTAGCATCCCTGACAACCCCCAAATTATTTTGAGAATCTCTTCCTTCACCAGAATTATCATCCGGGACCAACTGCCGATGTTCTTCTTTGTTGCTTTTGCTTTGAAATTTAGCATTTATAATCTCCCTTGCATCACCTTGATATTGCTCCACATCTGTACCTTTATCCGTTGCATCATTTTGATTTTTAGCACCAACCTTGCCAAGAAACACACAACAACTATTTTCATCATGCCCTTGTCGTTTACAGTGTATACAATAGCTTGGGAGATTGTCATAAACAAACTCTTGATAATGCTCAATAACTTTGCCTGAATCTTTGTCCACGAAGAATAACTTAATTTTTTTTGGATGCTTATCCAGTAGATCTAGAATGACTTTAACTCTAGCAGTACTTGGCCTGGTACATTCTTGAGTGGCTTTATCTAGAGCAACTGGTTTCCCAACGGCTGAAGCAATTGATACAAGTGATTTTTTGGCAAAAAGATTTGGTGGCAAATCTAGAAAAGATATCCATGTCAATGTTTTTGATGTTTCTTCCTTAGGATTGAACCATATAGTCCAAAGAAGTGTTCTGAATAGAAACTCTTCACCATTGAATTTGATATAACCAGAATTTCTAGACAAAACTTGAACGAAGTCTTCATTTAAATCAAACCTGATCAAGAGATGACGAAACTCAAGTTGTCCAATGTTACAATGACCTTTAATATAGAGTTGCTTGGAATAACCTTGCACAATTCATACAAAATCTGGTTTTTCGTAAGAAAAATTGAGAATAACGGCTTGATGTTGTCCTTCCTCTTTGCTAAATTCATTAACTTCATCCATGGTGAATTCGATGGTTGGCTCTCCCTGAATGAATTTAATTAGTTTCAACTCAGTTTTTGATATAGGCCTGGTAGAAGACTTGGCTTGAAGTTGTGCAATGTATGTTGGTTTATGTGTTGAATCAGTAATATTTTGGATGTGTTGTGGTGGTGTTTTGTCCCCAGCATGAGGCTGGGACACAACTAGAACAACCATAAAACTGCCTCCCTCAAATCTCCATGAGAGACAAGAAAAGCGTGGGTTTAGGGTTAGTGTTTTTTTTAAAACAATTGTGGTATTTTTTTAATAAACTTGAAAGAGACAATTGCACCCCCATACACCTCCTCGGGCAAAGCCCAATCCCAACACAAGCCCAAAATATAACAAAAAACAAATAATCTCTAATCCACCTTTCCTAATGTCCAAACCCAATTACGTTCATGTGAATCTATGTTAACTAGGCAGTGTTTCCTAAATAAAAAATCCACTTAATCCACCTTGTCTTTCTTTCTTCTTATCCGTCACTTTCCTTCAAAATCATGTTACCTCCCTGGATGAACACACGATTTCGATTCATTCCCTTTTCTCATTCCAGTTATGCTCTGAAGCTCAAAGGGTCGTGTTCTTCCTCTTTTGCAGCTGGATCTTGTCCATGGATGAGTGGTTTTCGTATTTGGTAAGTCTTCACTTTTATGCAGATCTCTTTCAGTTCACCTCTCACCTTTGCCTTCCTGCAGGTGGTACACATTGCTTAAATCCTCCACTTATGAATGCTAAAGCTTCATCCAGATTTGGCCGTCCAAAATTTCCCTCAGATCCTTCCGTTTGCTGAGATCCTTTTTTACTGGCTGGGTTAGAATATGATAGGTAGCATTTCGCCATTTTTGTCGTCTTTGAGGTATGCTCGTGCAATGCTTATGCTGCATCTTTCCCATTCCCCTTATCCCTTTATCTGTGGCACTCTTAAGTAGGGGGATTTTGATTTATCACTGTTAATGATCTTTTTCCCCATACCTTCCATGCTATTAAAATTTGTATATCTGTAATCTCCTTGGTCAATGGCTTTATTAGCTAGATAGTCTGCTAGCTTGTTCCCCTCCCTCATTATATGCTGAAAAACATGATGTTTACCCTGTATACATGATTTAATTTCTTCTACCATATCTGAAATTAACCATGGAGCAGCCCATTTACCTTCTAGTACCTTGCATAATAGAATTGAGTCCGTCTGAATGATTATGTTGTTATACTGTGACTTCTTGCTATGCTTACATGCTTCTAAAATTGCTTTATTTCCGCAACTGTGTTAGTAGTATTCTCCAAAGTAGCTCCTTCTATTTAGTGAATGTCTCCTCTGTCATCTCGTAAACAGAAAGCATATGAGCTTAGACCCGGGTTTCCCTGAGATGCCCCGTCTGTGTTATATTTGATCCAACCTTCTGGTGGAAATTCCCATACCACCTGTTGGTCTTTTATTTTAGGACAGTAAGTTTCCAGTTCTCTTATCATTCCTGGCCAGTCCCTGGGTCTTGTCATGTTTGGCTTTCTCATTTGCAACATCATGAACAAGCTTCTGGTTACATTGTGAATAATTCTTGCCACTGAGATTTTTTTTCCTCATGCTTCATTTTTTTCCTTCTTCTCCACAGCTCCTAAATGATAAAGCTGGGCAAAGCTCTATAGTATGGACTTCTGCTCCCCACCATATCATTATAACTTCTCTCAAATTAAGTCCTTCCGTGCTATATCCTGCAAAAGAACAAAAATAGGACCAAGTCCTGTTAGCAGTAAAGGATCGTAGAAACACATGAGAGAGTGTTTCTTTTACAGGCCTATTGCAACACCAACATTTAGATGGACCTTCCAATCCCCATCTCCTCACTCTATCATCCACCGGAATTCGGAATTTCCATAGTCTCCACATTGTAAAAGCCATTTTAAAAGGGATTCCCTTTGTCCACATCCACTTGTAAATTCTATTAGGCTATTTTTTATGTTTAATATACTGCCATGCTGATTTAACTGAAAAACTTACCCTTGTTTCCAACATCTAACAAGGTGTATCATTCCCCAAATTACTGCCAGGTAGATGAATATGTTGTATAATGTGGTTCACCCATTCTTGCGGGAGGATATCATTAAGAATGTCAATATCCCATCCACCCTGTTTGGTTAAGTCAGCTGTCTTCTGATAGGTATCATCCCATTCATAATTTTCTCCCGTAATGGTATAAAGATCCCCTAGTCCTGTCCAGTTATCATGCCATACTATGACTGCCCCATTCTTCAATTTCCATAAAATTTGATGCTTAACTAGCTCCCATGCTTGCAACATTTTTTTCCACACCTGTGAGCCTCCACCACCAATTTTCCACATAACTTCATTAGCATGAGTGTTCTTACAATATTTGTTTCTCATATAGTCACTCCATAATGATGGTTTTGTTCAAAAGTTCCACCATAATTTGCAAAACAAGGCCATTGAATTGTCAGTCATGAGTCTAATTCCTAAGCCCCTTCCTTCTCCGAAACACATAAATTACTCCACTTTGTCCATTGTTTTCCTTTTCTTCCAATATAACTGGACCAGAAAAATTGGGCCGTCATTTTCTGCACCTGCATTATAACATTATTCGGCGGGTTTATCACTGATAGGCAATGAGTAGGAGTGCTCTGTAATACATGTTTAATAAGTATAGCTCTGCCCCGTAAAATAGTAATTTGCCTTTCCAGGCCTGAATCTTTTCCCCAATTCTTTGTACCATCAGATTATAATATGCCTTCTGCTTTCTTTTATAAAAAATTGGACATCCAAGATATGTGAATGGAAATTCCTTCCTTAAGATACCTATTGCCACTTCTGCGACTATTATATCACCTCCTGAGATATTATGATGTAAATAAATGACACTCTTCTCTTTACTTACTTTTTTCCTTGATACGTCCTCATACCTCCTTAAAGTCTCTGTGATCAGTTGCATTGTTCTAACTTCCGCTTTGCATAGTATGATCATATCATCTGCAAAGGCTAAGTGGTTTAGTTGTCTGCTTCCTCTGGGCACCCCAAATCTTTTAAAGTCTTCCCTCTTGATTAGAGCATTGAGAGACTTAGACATGACTTCAGCTGCTACAATAAATAGAATGGGTGAGAGCGGGTCCCCTTGTTTCAGTCCTCTAGATGATTGAAAGAATCCCTTAGGCTGACCGTTGATAAGGATCAAGTACCAATTTGTGCAGATCAACCTAAATATCATGTCAATGATTCTCTCTCCAAAACCCAATCTTCTAAGTACCTTGGTCAAGAATAACCACTCCACTCTATCATAAGCTTTCATCATATCTAGCTTAATGACCATATTTGGTGTTTGTTCTCTCTTCCTTATTTCTGTCACAATTTCTTGCACCAGTAGTACATTCTCTGCTATGCTTCTTCCCTGAACTAATCCTACCTGTTCTAGGAATATAATCCCTGGTATCACTCTTTTAAGTCTTTCATGAATAATTCTAGAAAATATTTTATTCATAAAGTTACTTAATGATATAGGTCTTAGATTAGAGAAAGTATTTACCTCTACTTTCTTAGGGATAAGAACTAAGTTAGTGTGAGTGATGAATCTAGGCAATTCCGCCCCTCCAAAGAAAGCTCTAACCATATTGTATATATCCTTCCCAATGATATCCCATGTATGATGAAAGAAAGCCCCCGTCATTCCATCCGGTCCCGCTGCACTATCTTTGTTTAGATTCATCACTGTCATCCTGACCTCCTCTATTGTTGGTATACATTGCAACTCCTCATTCATCTCTTCAGTAATCATTATAGGTAATTCATTTAGCTTCTCATAATCTGTATGATCTGCCTGTTTAGTGAATTGCCTCTTGAAAAATTCTACTGCCACCTCTGCAATATCTTCTTGTTGTTCCAGTCACTCCCCTTCATCATTTTGAATTCTATTGACTCTTAATCTCTTCCTTCTCCCTTTCACATATGTATGAAATAATTTCGTATTCCTTTCTCCATCCTTAAACCATGCCATCCCAGTGATTTGTTTCCAGAAATCTTCTTCCATGTGCAAGTGCCTCTTCAAATTAGCTTGGTATTTGTATAAATTTTCCCTATTGGCTTCAGATGGATCTGCTTCAAACTGCATCTCTTGTACTTTAATGATTTCCTCCAAAGTTGTAATCTCCTGAAAGATGTTTCCCAATGTCTCCCTGCTCCACTGTGCAAGCACTTTCTTCACTTTTTTTAGTTTATAGTGAAATAAACTAAATGGATTTCCTTCAAAGTCAACCTTCCAGTTTTGAATGATCACCTCCTTAAAGGACTTCTCCTTCAACCTTAAGCTCAGAAATTTAAAAGGTCTCACCACATTCACTTTACTGGTCTTGAATGTAATTAGTAATGGTGTATGATTTGATCCACTTCTCACCAAATGTTCAACTTCTATAATAGGGAATGTAATTTGCATTCTGTCGTTGCACACAACTCGATCCAACCTTTTAAAAATACATTCTGAGTTTGTTCTACCATTCCACCACCTGTACTTTCCTCCTTTGTATCCTTGGTCTTCTAGATTACATACATTAATACAGTGGCTGAAGTCCCTGACTTCTCCTTCAGTAACAGGTCGACCCCCCAACTGTTCCTCTTCACTACTAATCACGTTGAAATCCCCTCCGCCTAGCCATGTCAATCTTATACTATCTGCTAGATCCTCTATTGATTCCCAAAGTTGCAATCTTTCTCCTTGTGTACATTTAACATATACCATGGATGTTATTACATCACTGTCTAATTCTTGATTATGGAATTTCAGCGTCAGCATTTGTTCCTCATCCCTTACAATTTCATAATCAATAAATTCATCTATGAAGACCCAGATCTTTCCACTCGTATTCACTGCAGCATGTTTCATCCCTAAATTTCGTCTGAATTCCTCCAGGTTTTGACTATCTTCAAATGGTTCCATTAAAGCGACAAAATAGAATTGATATCGTTTATGCATCTTCACTAGTCTAGTGAACGCCTTTTAAGTATTCACTGATATTATATTCCATATAAGAGCTCTCATTGATATTTTGAATTCTTGATAATCATTCTTTTAGACCTTGATGATACATGATCTGCATGTAGTTCTCCTCCTTTTTTCTTCGGTTTAGTGTGGAATTCCTTCAACTTTCCAGTTTGTTTCGGTGACAAATCCCCTTTTATGGTAACCTTTGCTATAATCTGCTTGAAATCATCTTTGTCTCTCTTTACCTTATTAGGTTCGTGTGCATCTTCCTGACTGTCTTTCAACATTGCTAGTGGAAGGACTTCATCAATGTTGGCTTCATATATTACCAAAGTCCCCTCCGTGTCCATCTCATTCTTCCCCTCTTCTTTTTGTCTACTATGATCTTCTCTTGATGTCTGCGCTGTGTTCTTCTTCCGTTCCTTCTCTTTTTCCCGGTTTTTCTCCTCACTTTGATATGATTGTGCTCTTTCTACTATCTTGGTGACTTCCTTTTCTTTTTGGTATGTGCTTGGTGTAACAAAGGTTTCTCCACCCATTTTTTAGGGTTAGTTGTTTAGAGTTAAGTATCAAAAATACATTTTTTTTAGTTTCATACCTAAACTATTGGAAGTGTGAGAAATATACTTATACTTTCACTCATTAATTTGAGAAACACACTTCATTACTGAGTGAACTAAATATGTGTACTCGCATACACTTAGATGTGTATGACCTTGAAGCTTCATCTACATGACTTCCTTTTTTTCCTTTTTTTTCCAAACACATTTATTTTTTTATTTTTTTTCAATTGATTTTGAACCCTTAAACTCTCCCCTTCTTCTTCATCATTTCTCAACCATTTTTCTTCATTTCTTATCCTCGATTGCATTTTTTTTCAACCTCCCCCTCCTCCATTGTTCTCCATTTTAATTTTTAACTTTTTGCCACAGTAAAATTATTTTTCACGTTGCAATTTTTTTTATAAATAAGAAGAGTGTAATACATATACCATCATATATTACTTGAGGTTTGTTTCTCAAACTTACGAGTGACATTGCCTAAGAGAGGCCAATAAGGTTGCGGATTACTTGGCTAAGAAGGCAAACACCAACCAAAACAACCATGTTTTTGTCTCCTTTTGGCAGATTCCTAATGGGGCAAAAGATCCTTATCAATTGGACAAAAGTCAAATGCCATCCATTAGACTCAAATACGACAAGGCAAACTTTTTTGTTAGCTAATTTATTTTCTTATATGTGCGGGGGTTTAGTGTGATAGCCATCTCCTTACCCTCCCTTTCATAGGATAAAAGTTTTATCCTTTGTGTTGTATGTTGAGGTAAGGTCAAACCCCCATCGTGTACTTATTCTCATGATATATAACACTCCTGTTAACTAGGGGAACTTTAATTTTAAAAAAAAATAGTTGAGGTGTGTTTTCTCACACTCCCAATAGTTTAGGTCTAAACTCAACAAAAAGAAATATTTCGTTAGGTAATTTTTTGACACTTCACTCTAAAACTTATTTACATATAATTATGTCACTCAGTAGTAGGGCTTCTTATCGGACGAATCGAGCGGATAATTTCACGTAACTGTTTGGCCTAATCGATATCAGTTTTTAAATTTACTAATTCATTAGCCAACAAATAAGATATTGGTTATTTTAATAATTCATTAGCACTTATCAAACACTTATCGGATGGGTATCGGCTAACTTCTACCTTTTCTTCTCCATTAGCTCACCTTAAATATGATTTTTCCCTATTTTAAATATAGTTAACTTATAAAATTCTTGTAGGTTACAAAAAAAATATAGATTAATGAATGTAATAGTTAATATGTCACTCCTCGAGCCTACACCCCGGACGTGGCTGGCACTCGAGAACCATTGTTGGCTCCAAGCGAACCCTTGACCTAGCTTACTTACTTAGCGGAAGACTCTAAGCATTATTACAATGATCAAATGCACTTACTCAATTGTTAAATAAAATAACTTAGAATGTTTAAAGTCAAAATTCAACTTGGCCAAAATGGCAACTCAAGTCTTAACATATGAAATGATAATGTAAAGGCAACTGAACTACTAACTGTCTATGAAGCCTCTAAAACAAAGAGGGACGTCGGGACAAGACCCCCGATCATCCTAATAATGAAATACTGAAAGCAAAGCAAAAGGAGTCCTCTGGAATGCAATGAGGTTCACCAACTAACTCTGAGTGCTCAACTGGATCAACAAGGCGTTGGGTGATGATCCTGGTTACCTGCGTCTGTATCATAAGAAGATGTATGCCAACTGGCATCAATACATTGAATGTATGAGTATGCGAGTTGAAATGCTAAACACAACATAGGCTTGCAACTAATCTGAAAGGAATGCTTACCTTGACTTTACTCAACTCCTGAATAACTTAACTCATAAGTATGCGAGTTGAAATGCTAAACACAACATAGGCTTGCAACTAATCTGAAAGGAATGCTTACCTTGACTTTACTCAACTCCTGAATAACTTAACTCATAATAAAGCAATAAAGCATATGCAATATATAGAAAGCTTGTAAAAATTAGTGGAAGACAACTTAGTTCATTAAAGAAAATGCAATAATAAACTCAACTTTACTCATATAATAAAGTAATATAGTTTCTGTGGGAGTTTTTCTAACCGACAACCACCACTATGAGCCTAAGTGGTGATACAACGTCTTGCCCACGCTGCCAGAACTGTCATATACTTTTCCATCATATAGAAAGCTTAACTAAGTGGATCCACTAGTCTATGCTAAAAAACAACTTAAGGAGTCATCTAAAAAGTATGATCCTTTACTACTCATGATGGCTACATGGTTTATGGAGACTTAAGTTAATATGAACTCGCATCCTCATTATCGGTGCTTAATACTACTCCCAAAATAAACTTAGCTCATATATTTTTAAACCAAACTTGTTTCTTTGGTTTGAGATAATTACTCAAAATTTAGCTTAAAAGCTCTCTTGGAATTGATGATCCCTTTCTTGCTCAAATTTGAAATTATTTTTAAACTCTTTGGGAATACATAGTCCCCATATACTTCTTTGAAGATAAACTTCAATCTTTACTCAACTTGAGCTTTATGTCTTAAAACAAAGTTAAAACGTTTGTGAAAGACTTTTGAAAACTTTATAAACTTCTCTTTGACTAGCTTCTTAACTTCTAGACTTGACTCTTAACTTTCCTTGAATTGAATTATGGATTCAAGGTTCATGATATCATGTTTATGGATGATTTCATGATGTTTATATGTACCTAAGAGTGTTGGAATCAACTAGAAAACATAGGTACATTGCTAGGGAACTAGTACGGATAGTTGGGAAAGAAATGGGAAGAACTGGCGTCCCTGGCGCTCTAAGAGGCGCGGAGCGCCAAAGCACAAACTTCAGAGCTGAAGTTGTGGCGCTCTGGCTGGCGCATCGCCCCAACTCCCAAACTCCCAAACTTTAGACTCTGAAGTGGGGCGCTCTGTGAGGCGCGATTCCCCAATCCCCTGCCCAGAAAATCCCCGATATTTCTCCTTCGTTTTTCATCTCTAAACCCTTTAAACTACAATGGTTCTTTCCCTAAACGTTTAGAATCGACTACACCCTCAAAATACAATATATTCTACTCGAAATCACACCTAAAAACATGAATTAAACTCAAGGAAACTTCAACAACACAACCCACAAGAATTCAAACAAATTTCATCAAGAACTCAAAGGATTTACTTCCAAATATAATATGCTTTGCTGAATTGAATCATGTTTGGAGCGTGGGTGAACTAACCCAATGCTATGTGATCTCACATACCTCATAGGTATCACTCCTTAACGAAATCCACACGCAGACCTCCAAGAAATCGACGAATCTTGAACTTTATTCTTTTTTCTTCTCTTTTTTCTTTTCTTGCGTTCTTTCTCCAAAAACCCTAACTCTAATTTCAATAGCGTAAACTGACCAATTTCAGTTTAGATCCTTAGAAAATTACCAAAAATGAAATTAAAATAATAGGGTAAGGAAAAGACCAAACTACCCTTCCAAAATCCGGATTGGACTTTCTTTATCAAAACAGCCCAACTTTCAAAGGGCATATCTCACTCATATGAACTCGGAATAGCGCAAACTTGGCAGCATTGGAAAGATAATTCAACGATATTTCCTACGGTATCTGGAAACACACCTAACTCATCCTGATCTTGTATTTATGGTCGTTTGAAATTTACCAAAACTCATTCTTAACTTAACTTAAACAAATTTCCAGATTTTCATTATTCCAAAAATCTCTATTTCCAATTCTTAACTTCTTCCTAGTTATTTCAATTTGCGAGATGTTACAATATCTCCCCCTTGGGAACATTTGTCTTCGAATGAGATTACTCTTACTAGGCTAATGGTGTAACATCAATCATTCAGTTCAGACAGCCAACAAGCAAATGAAAAAAACAACATGCCAACTTATAATTAAATACCAAGAAAAGGATTAGTACCTTAAGTTAGAACTTCTCCGGATTCGAAGAGATGTGGATATCTCTTCTTCATGTCCTTCTCAGCTTCCCAAGTAGCTTCCCCAACAAATTAATTCCTCCAAAAAACTTTGACTGATGCTATCTCTTTTGTTCTTAACTTGCGAACTTGGCGATCTAGAATCTGAACAGGAATCTCTTCATAAGACAAGCTATCCATGATCCCAATATCTTCGATTGGTATGTTCAATGAAGGATCGTCCATGAACTTCTTCAATATGGAGATGTAAATCACCGGATGATCCGCTGTTAACTTTTATGGTAGCTCCAACTCATAAGCTACATTACCTACCCTTTTCGATATTCTGTAAAGGTCAATATACCGGGGACTAAGTTTCCCCTTTTTACCAAATCTCATAACACCTTTCATGGGTGAAACTTTCAAATACACCCAATCATCTACTTTAAACTCTAACTCTCTTCTCCTAACATCAGTGTAGTATTTCTAACAACTCTGCACCGTTTTCAACCTCTCTCGAATCATTTTCACCTTCTCCATAGCTTGATGAACTAAATCTGGTCCTATCAACCCTGCTTCACAAACTTCAAACCATCCAATAGGAGATTTGCATCTTCTCCTATAAAAGAGCTTCATAAGGAGCCATTTGGATGCTAGAGTGGTAACTATTGTTGTAAGCAAACTCAATGAGTGGTAGGTGATCATCTCAATTACCTTTGAAATCAATCACGCAAGCCCTCAACATATCCTCTAAGGTCTGAATAGTTCACTCTGCTTGCCCACATGTTTGAGGATTAAAATCAGTACTTAAGTTCACCTTTAAACCCAAGCCTTTTTGGAATGACTTCCAAAACTGTGCAGTAAATTGCGCACCTTTGTCTGAAATAATGGAGACCGAAACCCCATGAAGTATTACCATCTTTTGAAGATACAACTTAGTATAATCTTCTGTGGAATGGGTAGTCTTTACCGATAAAAAATGGGATGATTTGGTCATGCGATCCACAATCACCCAAATAGAATCATGCTGCCTGCGAGACCTTAGTAAACATGTGATGAAATCCATATTAATCATCTCCCACTTCTATTCCAGAAGTTCTATATTCTGAGCCAAACCACCCGGCCTTTGGTGCTCTACTTTAACCTGTTGGCAATTCGGGCACTTAGTAACAAATTTTGCAATGCCCTTCTTCATACTACTCCACCAATAGACTTCTCTCAAATAGCAATACATCTTTGTAGAGCCCGCATGAATGGAATATCTGAATCTATGAGCTTCCTCCATGATTCTCTGTTGGAGTCCATCCACCATTGGTACACATATTCTACCTTGATATCTCAATACACCATCTCCCCCTTGTTCAGAAGCTAATACTTTTTGCTTATGAACATTTGCCTTCAATTCAAACAAAATAGGATCTTGGTTTTGCTTTTCTTTCACTTCTGACACTAATGAAGATTCAGCCCCATTCATCACCACTACTCCTCCTTCTGTGGAATCCATTAGTCGGACTCCCAAGCGTGCAAGTCTATGCACATCTTTCTCTAACTCTCTATTTTCTTCCTCAACATAGGTGGTACTACCCATAGACAACCTGCTTAAAGCATCATCAACAACATTAGCCTTACCTTGGTGATAAAGAATACTCATGTCATAATCCTTGAGTAATTCTAACCACCTCATTTGTCTGAGATTAAGCTCTTTCTGAGTGAGCACATAGTGAAGACTCTTGTGATCAGTGAATATATCAACATGAATACCATACAAATAATGACGCCATATCTTCAAAAAAAAATACTACAGCAGCCAACGCTAGATCATGGGTTGGGTAATTCTGTTCATGAATTTTTAACTGTCTGGAGGCATAAGCTATAACTTTGCCATTCTGCATTAACACGCAATGCAAACCAACTCTAGATGCATCACAATACACCACAAAACCTTGCGTACCTTCTGGTAATGTAAAAATTGGTGCAGTAGTCTACCTTCTGAGTTAAGTTGGTCAAATGGGATGAAATAGACGAGAACGCCTCTACGAACCTTCTATAATGTCCAGCCAAACCCATGAAACTTCTAATATCAGTTGGAGATGTGGGTCTAGGCCAACTGTGCACTGGACAAACCCGACACCACCGTACAGAGAGATGAATTCACTTTATATGAGTAAAAGAGAGAATTAATAAATATTTAATCCTTCAACACCAATTATTTACAAATGCTTAATATTTTGTACTACTATTTATTTAAAATTACCTATCAGAAGTCTTTTTCATTTCTTAAATTTTGCATCAAATCAATTCACTATTGTATGATGATAACTTGATTTCAAGACCAAGAAAAGTATGTTTTCTTCATAACCACATTTAGTCTAGATATTTTATATCTGTTACATTAACGCTAACGTTTGGTATGGGTTTTTTCAAATATTTTTGATAGGTTATATTTTTGCTGAAGTTTTAATATGCACAAATATAATCATTGTTGACACCCAATTTTGACCCTCCCCGATAATAATTAATTTTCGAGCTTCTTGGATTTCAAAGGACTTAGAATAATTAACTTTATAAAAAATCCAAATAGTTTCAAGGTTATTTCAGGTAATTTCAGTCAACTTTTTATAGTATTTCGAATGATAAATGTATTTCATATAATCATATACATCACTAATATATATATATTTTTAAAATATTTGAAAACCATATCAAAAAATTGCTACATTGCTTTAGTAATTACTTTATTAATTTAGTCTAGTATAATTTATAGCTATATTCGAATTAATTATTTTATTTCATTAAGTTTAAGAAGTTCGTTAATTAATTCGTATTAATTCGTCTTGTTTAAGTTTCGACCAAATTCATCGATTAAATTCGATTTGGGTTACATTTTGAAATTCACTTGGGCATTGTTTGATTACATTTCCTTAGCCTCATTTCAACCCATTTAAAAGAATAAAGTTGGGTCATTCATCCAGAATTTCCAGCAGCCCAATAACCCTCCCAGTAGCCATTTCTTCAGGACACTAAATAATTTCCCAGCTGACTCAACAGCAGCCCCAAACCTGACCCACTCTTCCTTCAACAATACAATATAAAATACATACACAATTCCCAGCAATCCATACGACAAACCAAAAAAAAAAAAAAAATGTGACCCCACCTCCCCAACTTCATCTTCTTTACGGCAAAGCAACCAAGTACTGTTCCAGCGGTGCAAGTCCAGCAACCAGGCACGTGAAATCGTCCTTGCAAGCTTGAGATCGAGCAACGTAGCTCCGCAAGGACGACGAGTTGATCAAGACCGTCCATCTTCACTTTAGAGCTATCAAAATGGGTTGACCCAACCCAACCCTAACGGGCTAGAGAGTTAAATGGGTTGGGTCGGGCTAGCCCTTTTAATTAATGGGCCTATTAAATAACAGCCCAAACCAGCCCTAAGCGGGCCACTGGTTGGGACGGGTTCGCCCTTCCACCAGAAAATGAACAATATTACTCTCTTATAAAGAGTATTGAACGTTGACGTCTATGAACACGTCATCAATAAATATAAATTTTTATTTATGAATAACACACTTCGGTGAATACTTACAAAAATACATTTATGAATCACACTTTTCGGTAAATACTTACAAAAATACAAAATAGTCAACGTAAGATTTAGTGGAAAAATATTGATCATTCCTCCCACAAAAAACTAGCTAGTTAAAAAGACTTGATTTTTAATTTTTAAAAATATTTATTGATAAAAACATTACAAATAAAACATTACTAAAAATATATATATAAAATATTTTTAAATATTTATAGCCCATGGGCTGGCCTCTTAGGCTTGTGAGTTAGGCCTACGAGGCTAACGGGCCAAATGAAGCTGGGCTAAAAAGCCTTGTTCCTAAATGGGTCAAAAAAATAAGGCCTAACCCCACTTAATTCAAGGGTTAGGTTGGGTCGGCCTAGCTGGCCAAACCATATATAATAAAAAGGGCTTTGTTTCTTTCCCTTTTCCGAATTATAATGTTCTGTTTCCTTTGATCTTGTTCTCAAATGCAGTACCATCGGTTCATTCCTTTCGCCTCTCGAAATATTGTAATCCGAAGTCTTTTGGAGTTTGTGATTTCACCGCCTAAGAAAATCTTTGGTTCAAGTCTTTTGCTTTGTTTGGCATGATGTTTTGTTTAAAATCAAACACTGCTTGAAAGTCGAGTGAGCACAAAATATGGATCTTCTATTTTATTTTCCAAATCTTGCATTTTTTTTGTTAAAATCTGATTCGTAAGATTATTTAGGGTGTTACCTCTTTGGTGATCAATTTTTTTTTTCATTATGTGACCTATCACTTCTTTAAATTTCAAGAACAATTGCCTGTAATTCTCTTTATTGTTTACTTTCTTAATAGTTCATTTTATATTTGTCAATATGAGAATATGGATGAAGCTGAAAATTGGCGGAGGCAAAAAAATGATATTTGCTCATAATCTATACGCTATGTGTGTCTACAATGTCTAGTTTACATCTTTGGCCTTAGTTTCTTTGTTTGAGGGACATGTGTGATATAGTTTGATCTTTAAAAGGCTAGTACTATTCGTAAATGTGCACCAAAAGTAACCCTTTTTATCCTGTTTTCTTACTGTAGCTAGTAATGAGTAACCGACCAAGTTTCGATTAGCCCATAATATTTATTATGGTTTTATCGTGCTAAATTATTAGTTATCTTAACGGTCATTTTATTTTATAGAAATATGTTGGAATTTTTCTGATCCCGTTACTAATATGATCTCATTTGTCTTTGTATGTGAAATTTGTCCGAGTTCACCATGAACTCCTTTCCTTTGCATTTCGAGAGAGCCATAAAAGCTCAAATTCCTTTATCGAGTCAATAAGCCCTAAAAGTCGGCGTATAGGTTGAGGGAGATTGTATACATTAAGTATACACAATAAAGTGTTGCAAGTCAAAAAGATCGAGGAAATTAGGCCAAAAAGCCCATCTTTTGAAAGTTGTATTTTGTTGCTTTTGGGCCTAAGCCCTTTGCATTTTAATTATCATTATTTTATAGTTGTTAAGATAGGTACCAAGAGAGAAATTGGGCCAGAGACCCAATATTATTAGCCTAGGATAGGTGACGAAAATGGGACCAAACACTGTCCCAGGCGGACAGAAAATCAGACTTGGGCCTAATTTTCTCTCTTTACTTTATTGTTTCATATTTGTTTATTTGTCATTATTTGTTGTTATTCTTAAGATTACTGCAATTTAATTTCCCGAAAGATAGCCATTCTGAACCAATTATCTAAAATTTAACTAATTAAGAACTCGCTTCCTTGATCTAAAAAATATAATTTTGTAAACTATTGTACTTAGGTATATCTTAATATTTTACCTTTCTCCCTTTAAATGGTCCTAACTATAAAAATTGCTCAATTCAATTTAAGTCAAATAAATTTACCCAAATAATTAATTGCCGGATAACTGCATTAGCGGGTATTCTAGATGCTTTAAAATCCTTCCTAGAACACTAATAAGAACCCAAACCCCTTTTAAATTTTCATTAGATCTCTGTTTTAATCTTTTGAAAAAGTAGTTTTCTTGATTTTTTCTTAAAAATTAAGTGGCGACTCTAAACCAATCTAAATATATTTTCTAAATAAAACAGAATGACGATTCTGCTGGGGATTTGAGTGGTTCTAACCTTAAGATTAAGTTATTTGGCTACATGTTTTAACTGTCTACTTATTTTATCTATCGCATGTATTGAATTGTGGCATTCATGGCACCCGATTCCGCCAAATGACAAATAGATTGCATTAGGAAAAAAAGCGGTAACGTGGTTTACCACAGTTGTCCTTCAGTAAAAAACAAGTTGAATTCGTTGGAAGTGATAAACGAATAGTTGTCTTGTGGTCATCCAACGTCGTTTATTGGACTTTATCCGGTTGTTTGTCCGACTCGGGTAACAGTCATTTCTAAACCAATTCTAGTCAACCTGAGTAGAGCGAAATCAATTCCAAATCTATGCATTAGCCTAAGACGACTTAATACCCAAGGCGTATCATGTCCAAGGTCCACGACCTAACGACATAACATATTATTTGACATTTGAAAGATGTATGTGTGGAAACCTGATTGTTGCCTATTTGGGGGAGGGAATCTTAGATTTGTTTTATTTTGTAGGTATGAATCGATTTCCTAAATTCGACATGGTAGTGGAAGCCCAGTTTTGCTCAAGATGTGGTACAACGACCTTACTACGGTTCACAAAAGGGTCCTCAACAAATATATAGGGGACCTAGCAGAACTCATCAATATGGTCGGGTGGCCCGAGCTGATTGAAGTCTTCACAGGTTATTGGGACAACGAGAAAATGGTGTTTCGATTTGGTACCATGGAAATCACCCCGACAATTGAGGAAATTCGAGACGGAATGGACACAGTCGATACAGGGCTTGAAGGAAGAGTGAGAAAATGGGAAAACATCCTAATGCCTAACAAACCTACTCTCGAGGATATTGTAAACTAGCTCGGATTAAGAAAGGAGCGCGCCTATTGGGCCGAAGGTTCTAGCGTTTCTTTTATGGATTTTTATGTCAGATTCGGGCATGCGAGCTTCTATACGAATTACAACCAAGAGTTCAAGGTCACTTTCAGAGAATGTGATGGGATCAGACCTTTGGCATTTACTAACGCACTATTAGGCACCATGGTTTTCCCATACGGCCCGAGCCTCAGTATCAACACCCGAGTGATAATGCTTACGCACACTCTGTTCCACGGGCATCTAAACCAAGGGCAAGTGAAGTATTATCCTATCGCGCCTGTCATCCTTTCCGACATGTACCGTGCTCTGGGTAGGTGTAAGGAAGGCCATCATTACTTTTAGGGCTGTAATCTCCTCCTCCAATGGTGGATAATGAGTCACTTGGTGAAGAGACACGGAACTCAAGAACTCCATACCCTCGATGAGCATAACGCTCTTAAGAGTTTGAATGACATGTTGTTCTACTTAGAAAAAAGAAGAACCAGAGAAAGATGGGCTCAAATTTTCTCTGAGTTGAGAGAAGAAAATATCCAATGGGTGTTCGACCGTTTCATCTCAAAAGATGTCATAGTACGGGGTGACAGACAACTTGTGTTTCCTCTACCAGGTATTCAAGGTATCCGCCCATATGCACCCATCCGGGTCCTGAGGCAGTTCGGAAGAAGACAAACTACACCCCAGAAGCATACTACCATATCTATGTGTTCGACATTGGGGATGATAGAGTGCCTGAGGCTTCAGAGATGCTGAGAGAATGGAAAAAAGCAGTGCGAATGAACTACAACACCATTGCCGCGGACCGATTTAACGCTGGGTACGATGAAACCTACAAAGATTGGTTGAAGGGAAATATACAAGGTATCTCTTTCTCAGTTCCAAACATTTATCGCAGTGTAGAGGACAAAGAGTCCAAAGCTTTGATAGAACTAAGAGAGGTAAGAAGAGAAGCCCAGGAAATGCACAAGGAATTTCTCCGAAAGCAAGAGGAGGATAAGTACGCCCTCGAGAGCGTAACTCAAGAATTAGAAAGCTTGAGAAGCGATTTGGGAGAGCTTAACTTATGGATTGGAGATAAGAAAAGTGGAATGTGTCTCGAAGACTGGGAAGAGAAAGGCCGCCGGAGCGAAGGATACTTGCTAATGATTCAATATAGGCTTCAACATCTCATGGCACAGAACAAGAGGAGCAGATCAGAGGCAGGGCCATCGGGAACATCTTAGCGGATTTCTCCCCTGTGTGGGTTTTTCTATTTGTATTTATTGTTTTTTTCCCCTGCGTGGGCTTGCCTTTCTTGTATTTTGGTAGGCCTACCCTTGGCACAAAAGGGCCCCCTACTTGTTTAGGACGCGCGATATATGCTTATGTGCTTTAACTATTTATATGATATTGTTGCTTTGAATGAGGACATTTTTAGCCAACTCCTTTTCAAATTTTTTTTGAAAGTCCCTACTATACCAAATACAAGTCACTACCAAATGTCCGACCAAATTCCAAGAGTCTTGAGTTTCTCAACCAGAAATAAAATCCTACAACCAAATCCTAAAATATTACTCTATCATCTCAGGAAAGGTAAAATTGCTGCTAAGATGGAAAAAGGTAAGAATGTCGAGGTGAAGACGACTGAAGATGATTTAAGGATGAAACTGCATCGATTCAAACGAGAGATTCAAGAGATGGGAGAAAGAAGAATAAAAGTGGAACTACCCACTGCAGCTACGCAAGCCAAAAGTGCAGCACTAGATGCAGAGTTAGTGGCTAAGATGGCAAGATCTGCTATCATGAATGCGGAGATGGTTGCTATACGGAAGGAACATGATGTCTTCAACAATAATATAACCATGAGGCTTCAGAAAATACGCGGAAGAAAATACTGGGGAGGAAATTGTTTATCAGCCCCCTCTCCAGGGACGATGGAAAGAAAGGGATGAGAAAATCACCCTCGAAACATATGAGTTTAACCCCCGTGGCTAATACGGCAGTCAAAAGAAGAAGTTTTGATGAAGGCACCATTTATCTTTTAGGAGCTTTATTGCATGTTTTCTTTTTACTTTCCTTGTAATCTTCAAGAAATGAATGAATGAAAATGAGAATTTCCCTTTGTATTCGAACTACGTAGGGCCTGAATTCTCCTTAGAAGATACGTAGGCAACCTTTCAAGGCCCGTCCCCTATCTTTTTAAAATTTTCTTTTCCCCCTTTCATTCTACAAAGGAACATTGAATTCACATCAACAGATGCCAAAAAATACATCAAGAATACCTTAGCTCAACGCAATTTAACCTCTCTGAGTCACTAGCCTCAAAATAAAACGAGCAAATTCTTGCTTGTTCAAAAATCAGTCCTTAGTATTCGTGGGTTAATGAATCCTCAAACGAAACAACGTTTATGTGTTTACATGCTTTCTATGTGATATTTTGTATTATTTGTCCTGAATCAAAACTAATAGATTTGCCTTTGAGTTGTTTTCTTCTACAGGTAGTTAGAATTGATCTGTGTTGATAAGCTGGCTGAACACCCCTATTTTACAAGATGAAAAGGCCCTACAGATTCCTTCCCCAGTCAAAGCTCTCGGAAGGGAAAAACAACAATGAGTGATAACAATGAAGAGATTGGCCTTACTGATGTTGCCGTGGCTCAGTCCGTCATTGCTGATCAGAACGAGCTAATCATGCAGTTGATGCAACAGATCGCCGAGATGCGGGTCGAAATGCAGAGAAGGCAAGATTTGCCTAATCTAACTTTTGCTTACAATGCTCCAGCAGATGGAAGGCCTCCACTTCACTTTCCTCCTTCAAGTGCGGAACATGCTCAAAACTCACCCTCCAGTCCTGCTAAGAATCCCTCAATCATCGACTTAACCACCCAAAATCTCCATTATGCCTCCGCCTCTTACCAGACATCACCCCCTCCTCAAAATACCAACCTTGAAGTGCCACTCCCTCCCCAAAATGCCAACCTCCAAACTGGTCCACCCCCTCAAAACCAAAACGTTAACAACCCGCAAACTTCCCTCCGTTACCAAAATCAACATACCAACCCCAGAATTTCCCTTTAAACTACCAATCCACTCAAAATGCCCAAAGTCCCTCCATTGCTCCACCCCTACCTCAAAAGGCCACTTTCCAAATCCTGGTCCCCAATGAGCATGACACCATTGGTTCTGAGCTCGACCACTATGAGGAGAGAGAGAGAGAGAGAGTGGAGGTCAAAAGAAGATGCCACCAAGCTGGATATGAAGGAAGAGATCTGAAAGGCCATGAAAGAGTTACAGTGTATTCCTAAAGTCGCCGATTTGAGTTATGAGGATTTATGCATTCATCCGAATTTGGACCTCTTGAAAGGGTTCAAGGTGCCAAAGTTTGACATTTTCGAAGGAATGGGGAACCCCTTAGCACACCTGAGGGCCTACTGCGACCAACTCGTGGGAGTTGGAAGAGATGAAGCTTTACTAATGCGGCTTTTTAGCCAAAGTCTGAGTGGAGAGGCTCTGGAATGGTTTACATCTCATTAAACAAGACAGTGGCCTAGCTGGAATGCTCTGGCTAAGGACTTTATCAAACAATTCGCCTACAATGTGGAGATCGTTCCTGATTGATATTCCTTGGAAAAAATGAAGCAGAAATCGAATGAAAGGTACAGATAATTTGCATACAGATGGAGAAAGGAGGCAGCTAGAGTTCGGTCTCCTATGTCTGAGAAGGAAATTGCCGAAGTATTTGTGCGGGTTTAAGAGCCCTAATATTATGATAGAATCATATTGCTCGTTGGAGAAAAGTTTGTTGAGATAGTCAAAGTAGGTGAGACTATCGAAGATGGATTAAGAACCGAGAAGATTTCTCGTGTTGATGCCTCGCCCGGATCCTCGGGTTGGTTGAAGAAGAAAAGAGAAGATGTGTCTTCTATCTCTTACGAGAGGAAGAAGACCCAAGAAAATCTTCATCATAGCAAGGTCATTCTCGACCTTCACAGAGTTCGTACCCGGCTCGTTATGCACCGGATGATTACCAAAGTACCCCTCCCCCCAGTTACCAAAATGCCTCTCCTCCCAGTTATCAAAATACTCCCCCTCCTAGCTACCAAACTCCCCCTCCTATCTACCAAACTCCCCTTCCCGTTTACCAGACTTCATCTCATCACTACCGAAATTCCCCCCTAACTGTGCCAACGTTCAGACAAATTACCAAACACCTCCCCCAATGTACCAAATTCCAGCTCCACTTTACCAAAATACCCCCTCGAACTACCAGGCTCTACAACCAAATTACCAACCCAACTCATACTTCATATATCAAGCCCCCCGTCCAAACACTCCAAATTATCGTCAAATGCCTCCTCCACAACAAGGCAATTACGATCCCCCCGGTCCTAGATTTGAGAAGAAGCCTGCTAGAATTTTTACTCCATTTATTGAAAGTCGAACAAAGCTGTTCGAGCGATTAACTGCGGCAGGATATATTCATCCAGTGGGGCCCAAGCCGGTTGACACTAGCTCAAAGTTTTACAGACCTGATCAGAGGTACGCATATCACTCCAACAGTGTTGGACATGATACCGAGGACTCTATCAACCTGAAGTATAAGATCCTAGACCTGATTGACCGGAACGTGGTCTCTCTTCAGAAAATCGTGCCCAACATCAATAGTAATCCTTTGCCAAATCATGGAGGCGTCACTATCAATATGATAGAGACAGATGATGATTGATGTGTGACAAAGGCAATAGTTCTGATTGCTCCTAATGAGCTGAAAAATGTTGTAGCCTCGTTGAGCATTAGAGAGAAAAAAGAGTTTGTGATTCTGACACCCGAAAAGGTTGTTGCCTTGGTGCCATGAGAAACTCTCGCCCGACCAAAGTTTGTGATTGAAACGACTGTTACCCAAGGTATGATCAGATCTGGCAGGTACTACACGCCAGAAGAGTTGATCCAGGGTGTGCAGAAGAAGGACCAAACAAAAAGGCCGATCAGTGAAGCCGAGGCCGAGGAGTTCTGGAGAAAAATACAGCCTAAAGATTATTCAATTGTGAAGCATTTGGAAAAGACGCCAGCTCAGATATCTGTGTGGGCCTTATTGATGAGTTCGCAGTTGCATAGGCAGGCTCTGATGAGGGCTTTGGATGATACTTATGTGCATGTGGGTACGAACAGTGACAATCTAGCAGCCATAATAAACCAGGTCATTTGAGGACACCGAATCAGTTTTTGTGACAAATAGCTGCCCTTTGAAGGTAGGATGCACAGCAAAGCTCTGCATGTCACCATCAAATGCCGGGACAAAGTTATAAATCGTGTTTTGGTCGACGATGGGTCCGGTATCAACATCTGCCCGCTTTCGACTCTCAAGCAACTGAAATTCGACTTGGGAAAGGTTCAACAAAACCAGGTCAATGTGAGAGCTTTCGATGGAGTGCAGAGAAACACGACAGAGGCAGTAAATTTGGATATTCAGATGGGGCATGCAGAATTCAATGTGGAGTTTCAAGTGTTAGACAACAATACTAGCTACAATTTACTTCTGCGAAGACCGTTTATCCATATGGCTGGGGCTGTACCTTCTACCCTTCACCAACTAATGAAATTTGTTTGAAAGGACCAGGAATTAGTCCTCTATGGTGAGGGGAGTCATCCCGATGGGTATGCACCGATCATTCATGAGGTTTCCCGAGGTTGTGATTTTTACACGGTGGAGCTGGTAAATGCCACCGATGATGATTTGGCTCCGCAACCTCCTATGCCCGCCGTGTACAAGATGATTGCTACTGTTATGCTTCAGAGCGGTTTCGAACCAGGTTTTGGATTGGGGAAGCACTTTCAAGGAATTGTTGAGCCTATCCAAATTCCTGCCAAAGGAGCAAAGTTTGGTTTGGGGTATGTCCCAACAGATGGCAAACAGAGATAAAGAACAAGAGTGTTGATCAAGCATTGTCCAGGCCAATTCCTCATTTGTACCAATCGTTCCCGGTGCAAGGATATGTCAATAATGATGGTCGCGGGCAAAGAACCTGGGGCCTTTTCGAAGAAGTTGATGCGGTCAGCGAGGAAGAGGCCGGGACATCGGGCATCTGTAATACAGATCCTGAGGAGCAATTGCAAAATTGGACCTCCACACAACTCCTGATTTCCCATGCATCTTGGTAGAAAAAACATGTGTTTATGTTTGTTTGTTTTAAAATCGGTGGTAGTCCGGAAGAGGCCCGAGACCCACCTTTTATGTAGTTTTTACGTGTTTGAAGTTTTTAAATTTCCTTGTGATGTTTAAAAAGGCGAAATGTCCCTTAGCCATGGCCAAAGTTTGTCCTTGCTTTTCAATTCAAATGAAAGCCTCTTTTATCAAAATTTGTTTACTTATCTGTTTACATTTTACTTTCCTAATTTTGTTTGTTTATGATTTCAGTAATATTAATTTAAAACCTACTAATGTCATGTCATGTCATGAGCCGAACAAACAAAATGAGGCAGGTGATGATGAATGCGAGGTGTATGAAGATGAAAATGAGGTACCTGAACATGTTGCTGAAGAATTTTCACAATTTGAGAATCAACACAAGACGAATTTGGAAGAGACTGAGACTATGAATCTCAGAGATGAGGAGTGTGTAAAAGAAGTAAGAATCAGTGTCCATCTGACCGAAGCTTAAAGAAGGGACTTAGTTCATTTGCTGAGAGAATATATCGACGTATTTGCCTTTTCTTATAAAGATATGTCAGGGCTAAGTACGGACATGGTGTCTCATAAAATGCCGATCAATCCAGATTTTGCTCCAGTGAAGCAGAAAACTCGAAAATTTAAGCCAAAGTTGAGTTTGAAGATTAAAAAGGAGATTACGAAGCAGATCGAGTCTCAAGTAGTCGAAGTGATGCAATATCCAACTTGGTTAGACAATGTTGTTCCGGTTGCCAAGAAAGACGGAAAACTCAGAATTTGTGTTGACTACAAAGATCTCAACAAAGCCAGCCCGAAAGATAATTTTCCATTGCCAAACATTCACATTCTCATTGATATCTGTGCTAAGAATGAGATGTAGTCATTTGTGGATTGTTATGCGGGTTATCATCAGATCCTGATGGATTAAGAAGATGCAGAAAAGATAATTTTCATCACGCCTTGGGGTGTATATCATTATAGGGTGATGCCGTTTGGTCTCAAAATGCTGGTGCTACTTACATGAGGGACATGACGACCATCTTTCACGATATGATTCACAAGGAGATAGAGGTGTATGTAGATGATGTCATAATCAAGTCCCGCAAGAGTTCGAATCACTTGACTAACTTGAGGAAATTCTTTGATCGCTTGCGCCGATACAATTTGAAGTTAAATCCCACCAAATGTGCTTTTGGAGTGCCAGCTGGCAAGTTGTTGGGATTTATAGTCAGTAGAAGGGGCATTGAGCTTGACCCTTCCAAGATCAAGACGATCCAAGAATTACCTCCTCCGAAGACTAAGAAAGAGGTAATGAGTTTTTTAGGAAGGTTGAACTACATCAACCGGTTCATAGCTCAATCCACCGTGGTGTGTGAACCCATCTCTAAGTTATTGAAACAAGATGCCTCGACCAAGTAGACCGGAGAATGTCAAACTGGTTTTCATACCATCAAGAACTATTTGTCGAATCCATCGGTGTTGGTCCCTCCGCGAGAAGGGAGTCTGTTATTGCTATATTTGTCTATCTCGGATAACGCATTGGGATGCGTGCTTGGTCAACGTGATGAGACTGGTAAGAAGGAGCGAGCCATTTATTACTTGAGCAAAAAGTTCACTCCATATGAGGCTCGTTACACTCTTTTGGAAAGAACATGTTGTGCTTTGACTTGGATTGCTCAGAAGTTGAGACATTATTTGTCTTCTTATACCACATACCTTATTTCCAAGATGGACCCATTGAAGTATATTTTCTAGAAAGCAATTCCGACCGAGAAGTTAGCTAAATGACAAATGCTTTTGAGTGAGTTTGACATTGTGTATGTGACACAAAAGGCGATAAAAGCATAGGACTTGGCTGATCATATCGCGGAGAATCCAGTTGATGAGGAGAATGAACCGCTCAGGACTTATTTTCCCGATGAAAAAGTTGCATTTTTGGGTGAAGATATTTCTGAAGCATACCCTGGTTGGAGAGTGTTCTTTGATGGAGCGGCGAACCACCAAGGGAAAGGAATCGGAGCAGTCTTAATGTCAGAAACCGGTCAGCACTATCCTATGGTGGCTAAACTCCGATTTAATTGCACAAACAATATGGCTGAGTACGAAGCTTGCGTCCTCGGTCTGAAGATGGCGATTGATATGATCGTTCATGAGCTTCTGGTTATTGGAGATTCAGATTTGCTAATTCACCAGTTCAAGGAGAATGGGCTGTGAAGAACCCAAAGATCACGCCGTATATGCAATATATACAGAAGTTGTGTAAGAGATTTCGCAAGATTGAATTCAGACACACTCCCAGGATACAAAATGAGTTGGCCGATGCTCTTGCCACAATTGCCTCAATGATCAAACATCCAGACACAAGTTATATTGATCCAGTGGATATAGAGATAAAAGAGCAGCATGTCCATTGTTCACATGTTGAAGCGAAACCAGATGGTTTGCCTTGGTATCTTGACATCAAGAAGTATTTAGAGGACGAGACTTATCCTGAGAATGCAACGTTCAACCAGAAGAAGTCGATACGTCGTATGGCCCTCAATTTCTTTGCAAGTGGGGAAATCCTTTATGGAAGGACTCCAGATTTTAGGGTCTTTCTCAGATGTGTTGATGCTAGTGAAGCAGCGAATCTTTTGGAACAGATACATGCGGGAGTTTGTGGTACTCACATGAATGGGCTCACTTTGGCGAGGAAGATCATTCGAGCCGATTATTTTTGGATGACTATGGAACACGACTGTTGCAAGTTTGTGCAGAAATGTCATAAATGTCAGGTGCATGGTGATTTGATTCGAGTCCCACCTCATGAACTCAATGATATGAGTTCACCTTGGCCGTTTGTATCTTGGGGCATGGATGTCATTGGTCCAATAGAGCCAGTTGCCTCTAACGGACACAGATTTATTTTGGTCGCCATTAACTACTTCACCAATTGGGTGGAAGCAGCGTCGTACAAATCAATAACCAAGAAAGTTGTAACTGATTTTGTTCACAACAATTTGATATGTAGGTTTAGAGTACCAGAATTTATTATTACTGATAATGGAGCGAATCTCAACAGCCACTTGATGAGAGATATGCGAACAATTCAAGATAACTCACTGGAACTCAACCACCTATCGTCCCCAAATGAATGGAGCTGTAGAAGCCGCCAATAAGAACATAAATAAGATTTTGAGGAAAATGATTGATAATCGCAGAGGTTGGCATGAGATGTTGCTGTATGCTTTGTTGGGTTACTGAACGACTGTCAGGACATCAGTTGGGGCTACTCCATATTTGCTAGTATATGGAACAAAAGCAGTTAGACCTGTAGAAGTTGAAATACCTTCATTGAGAATCATCCAAGAAACTGAATTGAGTGGTGTTGAATGGGTTCGCGAGCGGATTGATCAGTTAACATTGATTGATCAGAAGAGAATGGTTGTTGTTTGTCATGGACAACTGTATCGATAGAGAATGATTCGTGCTTTCCACAAGAAAGTAAGAGCCAGAATGTTTGAGATTGGTCAGTTTGTTTTCAAACACATTTTCCTTTATCAGTATGAGTACAAAGGGAAATTCGCACCAAATTGGCAAGGACCTTACATGGTTCGTAAAGTGTTATCTGAAGGTACCTTAGTCCTGTCTGATACGCTCAAATTACACCTCCTTACAGAAGTATAAGCGATCGTTATCAAGTAAAGAACCCAACTTGTAGGTTGGGATCGATCCCACGAGGAAAATGGTTTAGACTTTACTTTCACTAACAATTATATTCAATTAGTCAAGTTATTTCCAGAAACAAATAATAAAAGGGGGGTTGTGTTTGTGTAAAACAAATAGCAAGAACTTAATAAGTAATCAATAATCAAACTCAACTTAGGTTGTTATCAAGATAAGAGAAATAACTAGGGTATACGTGTTCCCCACAATCTCATAACGCAGCAATCCTAGTAACAACAATCCTTTTCTATTGTATTACATGCGAAGTGATAAGTTAGGTATCTCTAAATCCTT